>NC_142039.1:40564825-40864825 GCF_982192425.1 Myodes glareolus
GTTTTTATCTATTTAGAGAGGTTAAATAGGCTAAGGCCCACCCAGAGCGTTGTCATGGTACTCCAGCTAGAAGATGTTCCATCTCTGTATCTCCAGGAACTGGTCTCCTTTCCTTCATGCACTCACCTGAACCTTTGTGGTACAGACAGGATGTGGAGCAGACCTGGGAAGGTGGCACTTGTTAGGTTATATTTGTACTGTCAGGATATGTGGGGCTCTTGGCTTACATCAGGTTTGGTAGACCTCAAGTTTCATGTGGTCACAGTGTCAGGGGAAAGAAGGCCTCTGAAGAGCCCTGGTCCCTGAAGTTCAGCTTCCCTCTCTCTATACGATTACTACATCTGTTTTGCTCAGCACTTATTTCAAGCTTAATTATGGTTTAATTATTGACAAGGAAAACAAGAAGAGAAAATGGACAACTAATTTAAGTTTCTGTGTACGGAGAGCCCTGCATCTTCTGACTGGTTTTCATCTTCTCAAAGTGCCAAGCTGTGACCTGGGCAGAATCTACTTCTGACACATAGACCAGGTCTTTTGTTTTTCTTTCTAAAATCCCTCATCAGATCAGAGTAGAATAAATGATGCTAAGTACTAGAGATTCTGTTTTCTAGTCAAGTCCCAAACTAGGATCAGGACGATTTAGAGTCCTTTGTTCTACCTGTGCCTGTTGGTAGTGAAGGAATTTTCTGTAAACAGTTCTTTCATTCCTGCCCCTTAAGTACTTTAAATACCATATGGGACTTACTTAAAGTCCGATATTGACTTTATTCTAAATGTAATCTTTATTTACAAAACTTGAAGGGCACTTTTTTAACTTAGCAGTGTCCAAGAGTGATCCTTCTGTGTATTTTTCAGCTAGATCCTAGGAATCCCTTCCTATCCCAAATGTCACATGATGTAAATAAAGGTGGGTACAGGTCTCAGACTAAAAACAATAATGTCATCATTTTATTTTTGAAGAAAGCACCACAAAGAGTCCATGGGAGATGATTTCAGGCTCTTACTCTGTGCCATGAATCATGGTGTCTCCATACATATGGGTGCAACTGGCACATAACAGAAGCTAAACATCCTTTGGTATAAATGAAATGACCACTTTTGAGGAAACGATACAGGATTTCTATTCCACTTATTGAAAGGGAAATTCAGAAACATGGAAACAAGATATATAATATGTCAGGGTAGACAGAAATTCAAAAATAACAGTTAATGGTCAAATGAGCATGTTGGAAATAGTAACAGCCCAGGCTGCTGTCCAGGCTGTAGGTTGCTCCTCACAACTCACAGCTCAGCCCCACTATTGAAGACAACATCTGCACAGCTCATGAAATGGAGAGGTCAAGTTGGTGCCTGTATAGAGGCTTCACACTGATTTTTCAGCTTCCTTGATGCAGGAATGTACTCTATATGTTCTCAAAAGAGAAACATAAATTCCAACCCAGCCACAAACCCATTATCTACAATGATGTCTTGCCTGCAAAAAAAAAGTACCAGGACAATGGTGAAACAACGCTTGTAGCAGTAATCAATTGATAACTGATTTGGCCTAAGGTGCCCATGAGATGAAACCCATGCCCAACACTGCTCAAGAGCCCAAGAACCTGATAACAGATTCACCAGGGATCTAGAATAAAACTAAGTACTAATGGTCTAAGAAAAGAAAAAATGTAGTAATAAAATGACTCCTAATGATATTCTATTGCATTCATAGATCAGTGTCTTGTCCAGACATCATCAGAGAATCTTCCTCCTGCAGCAATGAGAACAAATACACAGACCCACAGACAGACAATACACAGAGAATGAGAGACCTTGGAACACTCAGCCATTAAATGGGATGTCTCCATCAAATTCTTCCCCTCAGAGGTGAGAGAATCCTGTAGAAGAGGAGGTGAAAGAATCTTAGAGCCAAATGAATTAATTACTAAAAGGAATTAGCCATCTCTTTTTCATTATTAGTAATATCCTTATCTTCCTTAAGTAATTTATAACTGTTCAGATTAATGTCCAAGTGATCCAGAATTGAATTGGGAATCTTTCTACCTTTTTTATATTTCTTTAAAGTGTGTTTTGGGGCCTCTGTCCAATACTTCCTAATCTAAAGTTCTTTCTCCTGAAAACCAGGGCTTGTACTCACAAACAACTTGAAAACAACTTAGTATCTGAATCTGAGTTTTTAGTAGTTGTTCTCCTCCTTTCTTTAAAAAATGAAGCAGAAAGTCAGCATAAGACGAAGCCTTCCCTGGTTTCTGCCTCATTATTCTCCCTCATCTCCTTCCGTGAGGGTGCCCTCTCTCTAATTTCATAGCCAACTTCAGGTCCTTTTTTAGGCACCACTTGTCACCCTCCAGTGGTAATAGAACCTGGGAGAATGAGGTGGACTGGAGTCTCATGCAACAGCCAACTTTATTCAGAGCAGCAGACAAGTTATACTCTGAGGGTAAGACAGTTCGCATGAGGTCACACTGTATAAATTGACAGACAAGCTGAGCATGAAAAAATCATGTTCTTCACAGAAGTACACAAAGGACGTTTTAAATAATTAAATGATTATGATAACAAACAATAAATGGCAATAGAAAATAAACCCACTCCTTTCTGCTATGCCTGGATGGTGTGTTGAAACAGTCCAAGAAAATTTCTGTGATTTGGAGAAACCCAAAGAGAAGATTGTTCTGTTTGCTTGGAGTGTTTCCACAAGCACTCAGAATTCTCAAACTACCCCATTCCTGGGTCTTCTTTTTAAACGGAGGGAAGGGTTTATTTGATTTACATGTTCACATCACTGTTTATCATCAAGGCATCAGGACAGGAACTCACCTAGTGCAGGAACCTGGGGACACAAGCTGATGTAGAGGTGATGGAGGGAGGCTGCTTACTGGCCTGTTCACTATGGTTGCTCAGTCTACTTTTGTATAGACTCCAGTGCCATTTACCAAAGGATGGTACTACCCTCAAAAGGCTGGGAACTTCTCCATCAATCAGTGATTAAGAAAATACCCTGCATTTGGATTTATTTTTTCCGTTAGACTTGTTTATTCAAGTATCCGAAAACACTCTTTCCACTTCCACCCCTCCTCCCAATACCCTCCCGCTCCCCCCACTCCCTCTCCTCCTCCCTCACCATTCCCAAGAGCAGTCAGGGTTTCCTACCCTGTGGGAAATCCAAGTTCCTTCCCCCTCCCTCCAGGTCCAGGAAGGTGAGCGTCCAAACAGGCCAGGATACCAAAAAGCCAGTTCATGCAGACGAAACAAGACCCAGTGCCATTGTCAATGGCTTCTCAGTCTTCATTTGGACCTTGGAGGCTCAGTCAGCCCCCAAGTCAACCACATTCAGAGACTCCGGTTTGATCACATGCTCGTTCAGTCCCAGTCCAGCTGGCCTTGGTGAGCTCTCATTCGATCAGTCCCCTTGTATCAGTGGGTGATCGCACCCTTCCCAGTCCTGACTTCCAGTGCTCCAATGTGGGTCTCCGTCTCTATCTCCATCCATCGTCAGATGAAGGCCCCCTCTGATTTTGCTTTCCTTGCTCACAATCTCCCTCCCTCTGCTTCTCGTTTGGGCCTAGGGAGTTAAGTCCAGTGTTCCAATATGTGTCTCTGTCTCCATCTCCATCCATCGCCATATGAAGGTTCTGTGGTGATATGCAAAATATTCATCAGTATGGTTATGGGCCAAGGCCAGATCAGGCACCCTCTCCTCTGCTGCCCAGAGTACAATCTGGGGACCTCTCCTTGGGCCTGGGAACCCCTCCAGAATCAAGTCTCTTGGATACCCTAAAATGGCTCCCTTAGTTGAGGTATAAACTACCCTGCTCCCATAACCATCCTTCCTCCCTCCCCTGTCCCATTCCCCCAAGCCATCCCCGATCCTCCCCTTCTCCCCTCTCCCTAACCTTCTCCCCGTATTTCCAACCCCCCCCCCCGTGCACCCAAGTTTGCCTGGCAATCTTGCCTACTTCTAATATCCAGGAGGATAACTATATGATTTTTTTTTAGGTTCACCTTCTTATTCAGCTTCTCTAGGATCAGAAATTATAGACTGATCTATATTATTGACCTGCCCATGGTGATAGAGGTGTGTTGAAGTCTCCTACTATTAGTGTGTGTGGTTTGATGACTGCCTTGAATTCTAGAAGAGTTTCTTTTACACATGTGGGTGCTTTTATATTAGGGGCATAGATATTCAGGATTGAGACTTCTTCCTGATGAATTGTTCCTATTATGAGTATGAAATGTCCATCTCCATTTCTTCTGATTGATTTTAGTTTGAAATCGATTTTGTTAGATATTAGAATGGCCACACCTGCTTGTTTCTTAGGACCATTTGCTTGGAAAACTTTTTCCCAACCCTTTACTCTGAGTAGATGTCTGTCTTTGTGGTTGAGGTGTGTTTCTTGTAAACAGCAGAATGTTGGATCCTGTTTTCGTATCCAATCTCTAAGTCTGTGCCTCTTTATAGGTGAATTGAGTCCATTGATATTAAGAGATATTAATGATCAGTGGTTGTTGACTCCGGTCATTTTTTTTTTTTTTGGTTAGTAGAGTGTATGTGTTTTCCTTCTTTGGGTTGTGCTAGTGAAGGGTCGCTAGATGTCTGAGTTATTGTAGGCAGTGTTGGCAATGTTGGATTCCTTGGATGTAATTTTCCTTCTAATATTCTCTGTAAGACTGGATTAGTAGTTACGTATTGTTTAAATTTGTTTTTATCCTGGAATATTTTGTTTTCTCCGTTGATAGTGAATGAAAGCTTGACTGGGTATAGTAGTCTGGGCTTGCATCCATGGTCTCTTAGTTTCTGCAGTACCTCTATCCAGGACCTTCTGGCTTTCATGGTTTCCATAGAGAAGTCTGGTGTAAGTCTGATAGGTTTACCTTTATAAGTTACTTGACCTTTGCAACTCTTAATATTTTTCTTTAATATGTATGTTTTGTGTTTTGATTATTATATGGCGAGGGGATTTTTTTTTTGATCAAGTCCATTCGGTGTTCTGTATGCTTCTTGAACCTTCATAGGAATATCGTTCATTAGGTTGGGAAAGTTTTCTTCTATAATTTTGGTTTTTTTTTAGATTTTTTTTTTTATTAAATTATAAAAGTTTCCATTTCAGCCCCTCCTCCCAACACCCTCCCACTCCTCCCACTCCCTCTCCTCCTCCCTCTCCATCCCCTAGAGCAGTCAGGGTTTCCTGCCCTGTGGGAAGTTCAAGTTCCTCCCCCTTCCCTCCAGGTCCAGGAAAGGTGAGAGTCCAAACAGACTGGAGCGCCAAAATCCAGTATATGCAGAGGAAACAAGTCCCAGTGTCATTGTCAATGGCTTTTCAAAAAGGCTCCGGGCCAGCCACATTCAGAGAATCTGGTTGGATCACGTCCTCGTTCAGTCTCAGTCCAACAGGCCTTGGTGAACTCTCATTATATCAGTTCCCTTGTATCAGTGGGTGCTCGCATCCCTCGCAGTCCTGATTACTTTTTTAATTTTCTTCATCTTTCTGTTCCTCATTTGGACCGTGGAGTGCTCAGTTCGGTGTTCCAATATGGGTCTCCATCTGTATCGCCATCCCACGTCGGATGAAGGTTTCCTCTGCCCTTGCCTTCTTTGCTCACGTTCTCTTTCCTTCTGCCTCTTATTTGGACCTAGGGAGCTAGGTCCAGTGTTTCGACGTGGTTCTCCGCCTCCATCTCCATCCATCGCCAGATGAGGGTTCTATGGTGACATGCAAAATATTCATCAGTATGGTTGTGGGCCAAGGCCGGTTCAGGCACCCTCTCCTCTGTCCAGAGAACCATCTGGGGATCTCTCCTTGGACCGGGGATCCCCTTTATAATCAAGTCTCTTGTAAACCCTAAAATGATTCCCTTAGTTGAGGTATATACTTGCCTGATCCCATATCCATCCTTCCTCCCTCCCCCCCATCCCAGTCCCCCGATCTTTCCCCAATCCTCCCCTACTCCCTTCTCTCTAACCCTCTCCCTTTCCGACAACCCTCCCACCCCCCCCCCATGCACCCGAGGTTACCTGGGACTCTTGTCTGTTTCCTACCTCCTGGCGGATAGCTAAATAATCTTCATCAGGTTCATCTTCTTATTTAGCTTCTCTAAGATCACGAATAATAGGCTCAAAGACCTTTAATTATGGTTAGAATCCACTTATGAGTGAATACATACCATGTTCCTCTTTTTGGGTCTGGCTTACCTTACTCAGTAAAGTGTTTTCTATTTCCATCCACTTGCATGCAAAATTCAAGATGTCATTGTTTTTTACCGCTGAGTAAAACTCTAATGTGTATATGTTCCACACCTTTTTTAACCATTCTTCTATTGAGGGGCACCTAGGCTGTTTCCAGGTTCTGGCTATTACAAATAGTGCTGCTATGAACATAGTAGAACAAATGCTTTTGTAGTATGTTAAGGAATCTCTAGGGTATATTCCCAAGAGTGGAATTGCTGGGTCCTGAGGGAGGTTGACTCCCAGTTTCCTGAGAAACCGCCACACTGATTTCCACAGTGGCTGCACAAGTTTGCATTCCCACCAACAATGGATGAGTGTTCCCCTCATTCCACATCCTCTCCAGCATAGGCTATCGTTGGTGTTTTTGAGTTTGGCTATTCTGACAGGTGTAAGATGATATCTCAAAGTTGTTTTGATTTGCATTTCCCTGATTGCTAAGGAGGTTGAGCATGACCTTAAGTGCTTTTTAGCCCTTCGAAGTTCATCTGTAGTGAATTCTCTGTTCAGTTCAGTACCCCATTTTTTCATTGGGTTAATTAGAGTTTTAGTGTTTAGTTTCTTGAGTTCTCTGTATATTTTGGAGATCAGACCTTTATCTGTTGCAGGGTTTGTGAAGATCTTTTCCCAGTCAGAAGGTAGCCTTTTTGTCTTACTGACAGTGTCCTTTGCTTTACAGAAGCTTCTCAGTTTCAGTAGGTCCCATTTATTTATTGTTTCTCTTATTGTCTGCGCTCCTGGGGTTCTGCTTAGGAAGTGGTCTCCTGTGCCTATATCTTGTAGACTACTTCCCACTTTCTCTTCTATCAGGTTCAAAGTGGTCGGATTAATGTTGATGTCTTTTATCCATTTGGACCTGAGTTTTGTGCATGGTGATAGATATGGATCTATTTTCATTCTTCTACAGGTTGACATCCAGTTATGCCAGCACCATTTGTTAAAGATGCTATCTTTCTTCCATTGTATAGCTTTAGCTCCCTTGTCAAAAATCAGGTGTTCATAAGTTTGTGGGTTAATACCCGGGTCTTCTATTAGATTCCATAGGTCGACTTCTCTGTTCTTATGCCAATACCAAGCTGTTTTCAATACTGTTGCTCTGTAATACAGTTTGAAGTCAGGGATGGTAATGCCTCCAGAGGTTCCTTTATTGTATAAGATTGTTTTGGCTATCCTGGGTTTTTTGTTTTGCCATATAAACTTGACTATTGTTCTCTCAAGGTCTGTAAAGAAGTTTGATGGGATTTTGATGGGAATTGCATTGAATCTATAGATTGCTTTTGGTAGAATTGCCATTTTTACTATGTTGATTCTCCCTATCCAAGAGCAGGGAAGGTCTTTCCATTTTCTGGTATCCTCCTCAATGTCTTTCTTCAAAGACTTAAAGTTTTTGTCAAATAGGTCTTTCACTTCCTTGGTTAGAGTTACCCCAAGATATTTTATGCTATTTGTGGCTATCATGAAAGGTGATGTTTCTCTGATTTCCCTCTCTGCTTCTTTATCCTTTGTGTATAGGAGGGCAACCGATTTTTTGGAGTTGATCTTGTATCCTGCCACATTACTAAAGGTGTTTATCAACTGTAGGAGTTCTTTGGAAGAGTTTATGGGGTCGCTGATGTACACTATCATATCGTCTGCAAATAACGAAAGTTTAACTTCATCTTTTCCAATTCGAATCCCCTTGATCCCCTTATGTTGTCTTATTGCTACTGCTAGAACTTCAAGCACTATATTGAAGAGGAATGGTGAGAGTGGACAGCCTTGTCGTGTTCCTGATTTTAGTGGAAAGGCTTTGAGTTTCTCTCCGTTCAATTTGATGTTAGCTGACAGTTTGCTATATATTGCTTTTATTATATATAGGTATGATCCTTGTATCCCCAGTCTCTCCAACACCTTTATCATAAATGGGTGTTGAATTTTGTCAAATGCTTTTTCCGCATCCAATGAAATGATCATATGGTTTTTTTCTTTCAGTTTATTTATATGATGGATTACATTGATAGATTTGCGTATGTTGAACCAGCCCTGCATCTCTGGGATGAAGCCCACTTGATCATAATGGATAATTTTTCTAATGTATTCTTGGATTCGGTTTGCCAGTATTTTATTGAGTATTTTTGCGTCAATGTTCATGAGTGATATTGGTCTGTAATTCTCTTTCCTGGTTGTGTCTTTGTGTGGTTTTGGTATCAGGGTTACTGTAGCTTCATAAAAAGAGTTTGGCAGTGATTCTTCTGTTTCTATATTGTGAAATACATTAAGGAGTATAGGTATTAGCTCTTCCTGGAAGTTCCGGTAGAATTCTGCATTGAAACCATCTGGTCCTGGGCTTTTTTTGGTAGGGAGATTTTTAATAACAGCTTCTAATTCTTCACGACTGACAGGTCTATTTAGATTGTTCACCTGTTCTTGGTTCAACTTTGGTATATGGTACTTATCTAAAAAAATGTCCATTTCTTTTACATTTTCCAACTTTGTGGCATATAAATTTTCGTAGTAAGATCTAATGATTCTCTGAATTTCCTCTGTGTCTGTGGTTATGTCCCCCTTTTCATTTCTGATCTTATTAATTTGCATGTTCTCTCTCTGCCGTTTGATTAATTTGGATAGGGGTTTGTCGATCTTGTTGATTTTCTCTAAGAACCAGCTTTTTGATTCATTGATTCTTTGGATTGTTTTCTCTGTTTCTATTTTGTTGATTTGAGCCCTCAGTTTGATTATTTCCAGTCTTCTACTCCTCCTGGGTGAATCAGCTTCTTTTTTTTCTAGAGCTTTCAAGTGTGCTGTTAAGTCTCCAATGTGTGCTTTCTCCGTTTTCTTTAATTGGGCACTTAGTGCTATGAACTTTCCTCTTAGCACTGCTTTCATAGTGTCCCATAGGATTGAGTATGTTGTGTCTTTATTTTCATTAAATTCAAGGAAGACTTTAATTTCTTTTTTTATTTCTTCCTTGACCCAGGGGTGATTCAGTAGTTGACTGTTCAACTTCCATGAATTTGTTGGCTTCCTGGGGGTAGCACTGTTCTTGAATTCTAACTTTAATCCATGGTGGTCTGACAAGACACAAGTGGTTACTAATATTTTTTTTGTATCTGTGGAAGTTTGCTTTGTTACCCAGTATGTGGTCAATTTTCGAGAAGGTTCCATGAGCTGCAGAGAAGAAGGTATATTCTTTCCTATTTGGGTGGAATGTTCTATAGATGTCTGTTAAGTCCATTTGATTCAATACCTCCAGTAATTCTCTTAATTCTCTGTTAGGTTTCTGTCTGATTGACCTATCCATTGGAGAGAGAGGAGTGTTGAAGTCTCCTACTATTAGTGTGTGTGGTTTGATGACTGCCTTGAGTTCTAGAAGTGTTTCTTTTACATAAGTAGGAGGCTTTATATTAGGAGCATAGATATTCAGGATTGAGACTTCCTCCTGATGAATTGTTCCTGTTATGAGTATAAAATGTCCATCTCCATCTCTTCTGATTGATTTTAGTTTGAAGTCAATTTTGTTGGAGATTAGAATGGCCACGCCTGCTTGTTTCTTAGGTCCGTTTGCTTGAAAAACCTTTTCCCAACCCTTTACTCTGAGTAAATGTCTGTCTTTGTGGTTGAGGTGTGTTTCTTGTAAACAGCAGAATGTTGGATCCTGTTTTCATATCCAGTCTCTTAGTCTGTGCCTTTTTATAGGTGAATTGAGTCCATTAATATTAAGTGATATTAATGACCAGTGGTTGTTGACTCCGGTTATTATTATTTTTTGTTTGTTTGATTAATAGAGTTTGTATGTGTCTCTTCTTTGAGTCAAGCTCTTGAAGGGTCGCTAGATGTCTGGGTTATTGTAAGCAGTGCTGGCAATGTTGGACTCCTTTGGTTGCAATTTTCCTTCTATTACTTTCTGTAAGGCTGGGTTTGTGGCTGCAAATTGTTTAAATTTGTTCTTATCCTGGAATATTTTATTTTCTCCATCGATAGTGAATGAAAGCTTGGCTGGGTATATTAGTCTGGGCTTGCATCCATGGTCTCTTAGTTTCTGCAGTACCTCTATCCAGGACCTTCTGGCTTTCATGGTTTCCATAGAGAAGTCCGGTGTGAGTCTGATAGGTTTACCATTATAAGTTACTTGCCCTTTTTCCTTTGCAGCTCTTAATATTCTTTCTTTAATCTGTATGTTTTGTGTTTTGATTATTATATGGCGAGGGGATTTGTTTTTTGATCAAGCCTATTCGGTGCTCTGTATGCTTCTTGAACCTTCATAGGAATATCATTCTTTAGATTGGGAAAGTTTTCTTCTATAATTTTGTTGAATATATTTTCTGGTCCTTTGATCTGCAGTTCTTCTCCTTCTTCAATCCCTATTATTCTTAGATTTGGTTTTTTTATTGTGTCCCAGATTTCTTGAATGTTTTGTGATGAGAATTTATTGGATTTGCTGTTTTCTTTGATCAGAGCATTTATTTTCTCTATGGTATCTTCAGACTCTGAGATTCATTCTTCCATCTCTTGTATCCTATTGGTTATGCTTGATTCTGTAGTCTCTGTTTGTTTACCTAGATTTTCCATATCCAGCCGGCCATCGTTTTGTGTTTTCTTCATTGCCTCCATTTCAGTTTTCAATTCTTGAACTGTTTCCATTACCTGTTTGATTGTTTTTTTTTTTTTTGGTTTCCCAGGGTATCATTTACGAATTTACTCATTTCTTCAAACTTTTTGTTATATTTGTCTTCCATTTCTTTACTCATTTCTTCCATTTTTTTGTTATATTTGTCTTCTATTTCTTTAAGTGAGTTATTCATACCCTGTTTAAGAGACTCTATTGCTTTCATAATGACACTGTTTTCCACTTCTTCAGGAATAGGGTGCTCAAGTCCTGCTGTCATAAGATCGCTGGGATCTGGTGTTTTCATGTTGTTTTTCAGATTATTGGAGGAATTCTTGCCTTGGCGCCTGCCCATCTCTTCCTTCAGATGCTCTTCAATGGCTCTTCCCTCCACTGGGTCTTCTTCTACTGGATTAGTGCCCCTTGCTATCTAGGAATCACTTTGCCTGCAGTCTTAGCTTGCTGCAGGCAGGCTATTAGAACAAAGGGACTCCCGTCCCTTTGCACTCACCGCCTGTCCTGGTCCGCGGTGCCCACCCCGGCTGAGATGGAGGAATTTAAGCCCTGAAAAAGGGAGAGGTGAAGGGTAGAGGTTCCAGGCAGAAAGCTGGGGTGGTGTAGCAGGGGAGAGGGTTTAGCTGGGGGAAGCTGCCCCTTTGGAGTAGCCAGGGAGATAAGGATGGCGGGAATATTGTGTGTTCCCTAACCGGACTTGTGTGGCGGTCAGGAACAACACACTTACCTCTCCATTGTATCTTCTGGCACAGGATCAGAACCCCTCGCTGGTCAGAAGTCTCCCTGCCTGCAGTCTTAGCTTGCTGCAGGCCGGATGTTGCCTCTTTGGTGGTCTGGACAGGAGTGCACACTTCCCTTCTTCCCAGCATTCTGTTCTGTCTACTCCACCCACCTAAGGGCTGCCTTATCTAAAGGTCAAGGCAGTATTTATTCAACCAATGAAAGCAACACAAAGCAAAAGAAGCTTCTACACCAGATGTGAATGTTAGGATACAGGTATTATGCTGGCCTGCCCTGTCATCTGGCAGGATGCACCCAGGCAGTACCCTGGCCAGCCCAGGGTTCTACTCTTGACACAGGTGCAAAAAGTTCGTTTAAGAGACAAGCTCCTACCATTCATTTCCTGCTGCTCTTTTGAAGAGGCAATCAGGGTTTTGCACTGTCCCCCCTTCTCTGCTTCCCCTCCCCTTTTTTTTCTCCCCCCTTTCTTTGTCTCTCTCTTCCTTTCCTCTCTTCTACCCTCCTCTTAATAAACTCCACACTCTAACTCTGTCTATATGGCATATTTGAACCCACAAGCAGCAAAGATCTCACTTGCGCGGTCCTCACCTGCCATGGGAAACACACACAAAGGTCCCAACTCACACCGAAACCATAAAATGACAACCTAAAGCTCTAGTTCCCTGGGACTCACTGTCTTTTAATGGTCTGAGTGGGGACTTGTACAAATGTGGCAGACACTCACACAGATACATACATATAAGTGATCATTATATGAGAAAGACATGTTATGTATTGATGTATATCAAAGTACAATACACATCACTTACTTAATTGTTTTGTATATACAGTGCAACCAAGCAAAATATAAATACTTAGTCACCCATGTAAAGTACAGCCATGATGCATCCAAAATTTTACAGGGGTTTGGTCAGATATAACAGAGTAGATCTTTTTAAATAAGACATAAACCTACCTCTAGTGATTCTACAATTTCATGTTCCATGATTATATCAATTATTACTTTTCAGAATGGGTTTTTCAGAGTCTTAGATCCATGTCAATATCTTATTGTGTTGACCCAATTTAAGAAATCCACCAGTGAATCCTTCATTTAAATGAATGCAGAATCAGATCCTTTCACAGGTCTTTGATGACAAACTGCTGGATAGTGTTGTGGGGAACAACCAGGACGTTGACAAAGGGCAGCTGCAATCAAGCCTCAGTAGGCTTCAGTTACACTACTGATTAATCTTGCAAGAAGGAAAATCCATATTTTGCAATTAACATAGAAAGTATAGATGGCTATAAAATAAAACTTTTACTGTGTGTTCCTTATTCAGTTTAACCCATGTCTACAATCTTTACTCTTCCCAAGAACCTTCATGAATATAACACCAAAGAAACATTTCAGTACATTTAACCTCTGTGACTGGTGCATTTGGGATTCTATGAAGTGAACGAAGTTCATATCGTTTTTTTCACAATTCTGTAATATATTTTCTACAGATGAAAACATGTAGACAATTCGAGAACCCCAAACCGCATCATAGCTAAATTAACATTTAACAAGTACAGTGTCGGGTACAAGACAGGGATTTCTTTGGATAACATGAGTAAACTACTATGAAATTGATAAATTTACCAAATTCATTTGTACATTTCCAGTCATGGTGATAATAAAGTCAGTTTTACCAAACATAATTAAGACAATTTTCTCTGTGCTGGAGACATGGCTCAGTAGTTGAGAGCATTAGCTTGTCTTCCAGAGGATGTAGATTTAAATCGTTGCAACCACATCTTGGTGCAGAACAACCTCTCTAACTCCAGTCAGTCACGGGGTGCTTGATAACGTCTTCTACCATTTACACTCACCAAACACAGATGTGATACTGACACAGAATGCAGGTAAACTACCCATACACAATACAAATATAGAAAAGTTTTATTTAAAAAAAAACTTTAAAAGAGAGTAAAAATGGAGAATGAGGTTTTGTTTATCACTGTAATTTACTAAGATCTCTCTCAAGGGTCCAGGCTGTGAGTCATCAGGAAGATTTTGTGAGAATTAAATCAGGCCTAATGTACTTTGTGAGATGAAGGTCATATCCACAATCTTGCAGGACTGAGAGCTCTTTCACACTCATTGAACAGATAAAGGAGAGAGATATTTTCTCAGTTTCTCCCACTGAGCATGTCAACACTCAGGCAGAAGTCCATCCCTATGAATCAATACAAGAGGAATAAAAGTTGCATAACCAAGTGCCAATAATTCTTGAATATTTATCATCCAAGAATAATCCACTAAAGAGAGACTTAATAATAAAGAAAAGGCACAATCAGTCCAATAGAAGAAAACAAAACAGAGCATCAGAAGGAGAACACTCTGAGCAGCTCTCAGCTCAGGGGGCGTTCTGTAGAGAAGCTTGGATTTCTGAAGGTAGAGGACATGCTGGTGGTGCCTGTGGAGAAGAAATACCATGTAGCCACTGGCCCCTCCCATGGCTCCCTGAAACACAGCATCTCTCAGGACCATGAGAGGGAGAACAATCCATTTTATTTTCTGACTTTCTAGCATAACATAGCAATAGTTGTTTTCACTCTTAAAATGTGATATATTCAGGATTCTACTTGTGACTGGATGGATTGGATGCACACATAATAAAGCACTGAGTATCCAAAAGAATGAAAATAGTGGAAGGATATGCCATTCAGCCTTTGGTCTGAGCCTCCTCCACCCAGATGCTCTGGGACTGATGATGATGGCCTGGACCACAGTGAGGAGACTGCTGGTGCAGATGGAGACCCCACGGGCTACCCTCTGCAGATAAATGAGAATCTTACATCCTAAGTAATCTAGAAAGTTTCTCAAACCAAAAGCTGCCATTGTCTTTGGGAATCCTTTTGCAAAAAGGATTACAAAGTTTGCAAAGGCCAAGTGGATGAGAATAAGATGAATGGGTTTCTTCTCAGGCCCTCTCCACCAACTGAACACATAAATCACAGAAACGTAAGTGTTTCCCAGCATGCCAACCACAGTCAAAAAGAAGAAAATTATTTCTTTAATAAATTTCAAGAGCATTTCTTCCTTCCTGGATATAAAATCTTGTATGCAGGATACAAAGAGGTTTTTCCAGAAAGCATTAGTAATGCTAGACATTTATCTGAAAAACATTTTTTGCATAATAGCATTTTCTAGTATACGAGAGTCAGAGATGAACACATGTGCTGATGTAGACTGGGTCCCCAGACTCCTCTTCCCTGTGAAACCTGAGTTATGTGTGTGCTCGGACAGGTGAGTTTGGAAACTGGAAAAAAAAAACTCTGAAGTTTTAAAGGAGATATACAGTTCTATAGTTTGAGTTCTATAAAGGCAAAATCAGCTTATTCAAATGTGTATTTGGTGCGTGTGTCTGTCTGTCGGTCTGTCGGTCCACATGCATGGATTTTTCTAGTTTACTCATAGCATGACTGAACTATTCTGTAAATTTCTCCAAATCAAATCTCTTCTTTTTTTATTCTATTTCATCTTATTTTCCCAATCAATTTCCAAAGACACGGGTTCCTTTGTTATTTGCATCTTAATTAATGTAACAATTTCTAGATTTGCATTTGGCTTCAAAGCTTTATAACTTCATTTTCTACATCCCAAAAATTTTAAAAGTTTTTATGTTGGTCATTCTGTGATTTCATTCCGTATAAATGTGTACTACTTACTTTTAAAAAGTAGTTCTCAGTGTCAAGTTCAATTGCACACCCTTTCCAGACAGAGCCCTACAGTTACAACTGAATCATCAATATATAGCCTGAAAATTTGCATGTAACTACAAGGCTGCAGCTAGGGATGATGTCTAGCAGAATCTTGTGTTGCTTTCTAGAAGAGGAGAAAACAGAGAGGTCTGATCCTAATAAATCATCTGTAACCCCAGTGAGTTACCTCAGGACATGTAAGGGAGCATAAGACATCTCTGGACCGGGGGATGCTGATGAGGTAAACCTAAGAATTGATTAATGAGGGAGTATATACTGCCATGAGATGAGTGCAGGTTTTGAGTCATGAGTCCTCAATATAAACTGCACGTAGCACAGTACATGGGGGCATACTGGTGTGAGCAGGGGTTCCACTATCTAAGAGTTCATGGTGCCATTTGCTTCTGTGGGACCTTTTGAGCAGCTATTATGTCCACTGGTTTTGTAGCCTGCTTTTCTTCCAACTTGTTTGTCAGGCAGACTCGTTTTTTATACACCAGTCCAAGCTGTTTCCAGAACTTGGACTCAGGAAGGATGCTATTCTTCAAGTTCTGAAACTCCATTATCGTTTCTCAGGGATGTGTGGTAAGCTTTGGGCACCTTTTCTAGGATATGAAAAATCTGAATATTACAGTGACTACTTGGATTTGTGTGTTCTAAGTACTTGCAATGTCTCTGTTCACTGCCTTCCTTTTTGTTAAACTCCCAGATTGCTCTAATTATCTATGTATCGATGATCTTATCAGTGACCTTCATCAACCTAGCCTTGTCCTGAGATTTGCATCAAGGTGGCATCATGACTCTAGAAATGTCAGTTATTGCTTTCAACTGCTCCTCTAGCAAAGAGGTAATTATTGCCTGTGTAAGTGAGTCCTAGAAGGCACAATACCATCTAAATATATATAGAAATGAAATATGCTCCAGATATTACTAGAAAGCACATCAGCATTCACTGCCATATTTAGAATAAAAAATTAAGTGTTTGGCAGTGATTGCAATCTGTCAAAAATCTCTATTTTCAGTTCACTCAAGTATTGATAGAAGATATTAACAGTTTTCTGTTTGTTCAATCCTTGCTTTGTGGGGGATCCTACTTTTCTTGTCCTCTCTTCCATTTTCGAAGATTTTTATTATATTTGAGACCCGGCTCTGATCTTCTAATAACTGATGACTTTCTACTGAAGTCACTGTCAGTGAAGAAAGAGGTTTCTCATCTTCCACACTATTTGAAAAATGCTAAAGGAAATGAATTTGAAAGACAGGATAGACTTGTGTTTAGATGGATGGGTGATGCCAGGATGAGTCTAACTTCCAAGAGCCTGAAGTAAATTACATGCATCCTGGTTTTCTCTAAAAGAAACAAGCAAATAGGCAAACAGACAGAACTAAAAAGATTGCTGCTCCTTGCTGTTTAGCCTGGGATAAATATAAGATGAGCTGTTTCAGGATGTACCCATTCACAGTCTGGATCCTAAATAGCAACAGTTCTCAAGATGGCAATGATAACTGTTACACTGAGTGTTGTATTCTTCACCAGCCGGGCATCCAATGACTGAATTTAAGACAAGTATTATAATAGTATGTGATAAAATCCAGAGCCTTTAAGGATGGATGCAGACAGAAAACCATCAAACAGAGTGTGAAAGCTATTGTAAAACTATGCCAATATTAGAAAAGTAAAAATACATCACAAAAGAAAAGTGCAAGAGTTACAAACACTAGTGACACTGTTGAAGTCACAGTGCTGGAAAACTTATACCTGAAAGAAATATTTTATTTTCTTTCATTTATCTAATTATTTTTAAGAGAGAGTCTCCCTCTGTAAACCAGGCTAGCCCTGAACAAGTCCCTTGCCAAGTCTCTCTAGTGCTAACATTGCAGCAATGTATCATGATTATCTCCGTGGTTTGACAGGCATCTGAAAACCTTTGTTTTGATCCATTTAGAAAGGTAACTTAGGCTAAGGCTCAGCCAGAGCTCTGACGTGATACTCCAGCCTGAGGATGGAGAGCAAGAGCTCAGCACTTCTGTTCCATCTCTGTATCTCCGGGAACTAGTCTCCTTACCTCCATGTACTCACCTGGACCTCTGTTGTGCAGACAGGCTCTGGAGCAGCTCTGGGAAGGTGACACTTTCCAGGTCATATTTGAACTGTCAGGATTTGTGGGCTCTTGACTAACATCAGACATTGCAGACTTCAAGTTTCATGTGGTCATAGTGTCAGGGGAAGGAAGACTTCTGCAGAGCCCCGGTCCCTGAAGTACAGCTTCCCTCTGTCTCCACGATTACTACATCTGTTTTGCTCAGCAGCTATTTCAAGCTTAATTGTGGTTTAATTATTTTGACAAGAAAAACAAGAGAGGAGAAAATGAACAACTAACTTATGTTTCTGCAAACAGAGAGCCCTGTATCTTCTGACTGGTTTCTATCTTCTCAAAGTGCCAAGCTCTGACATGGGTGGGTCTGAAAGGCAAAGAAAATAAATAGGAAGAGAAATCTAGGCTTCAAAAGAAGAAGAGACAGGAGTAAGAGAAAGAGGAGATGAGGACACCAGGGGACAACCATGCAAACACACAACCAGCCACAGAATAAGAAGGAAAGAAACCTATCTAGAATAAAGAAAAGTAAAAAGTCCAGAAGCAAAACATAGTTAAAGAAAAATGGGGTAATTTAAGTTATAAAAGCTGGCTAAAAACAAGCCAAACTAAGGCTGAGCATTCATAAGTAAAAATAAGACTCTGTGTTTATATGGGAACTGGGTGGCAGGCCTGCAAAGAGGCAAAGACTTAAAATAACAAAAGCAAAAAAATAACCCTACATTTTCTCAATTGAGTTTCCTCTTCCCATATTGCTCTACCATGTACCTGCTAGACTAGAGACTAATGAGCACACTGGCATTTCGTGTCTGATTTGCAGACAGCTGTTTCATGAAAGAAGTGTTTCTTCTCCCCTAGCAAATATTTCAAGCTTATGTCTCCCTGGGAAGAGGATCTTGTTGGTTTGTTGAGCTTCCCCTAGATTGTGGGTTTCCTTCCTGCATCCAGGAGGAATAATTCAATCTTAAGGAAACAGCTATGTAGCAATGCCCCATGATGCAATCTGTTGGGGTGGGATACTTCGACATCAGAAGTGATAGCTGGATTGTGAGCTTGAGCCTCACCTCGATTATCAAATCCACACAGCACCGTTTGGTGGAGTATTTATTTCTTATACTTTCCTGTGTATTTTGTGACCATCATTCATGCTTTAATGCACATGAATTTTATTATTTATTTATTTATTTATTTTCACAAGTTTCCTTAGCACTATTGGAAATAGCATCAAGTTATGACCAGAGGAGGCAGCTGTCCTACAGAGAGTTTGTTACTCTCACTGGCCACCTCCACTGGGCCCTGTAACCTGGACCCAGATGAGAGACATCTCCTGACTCGTCTTCCTCATTTTTCTTTTATGCACATTGTTCCTGGGGGAGCCAGAGCACATAATACAGGCATACATCACAGATTCAAAGAGCTGGGCTACAAACTCATTATGTAAACCAGCAGCAGGTGTTTAAGAATCATTTTTTAGGCTGAGGCTCTGGGCACAAAGTTGTCCCCGACCAGCACGTAGGCCCAGTCACATAACAGAAGAGCAATCAGAGAGGTGAGTGTGTTACACAGACACCCCTCAACCCTCTAAACTTTCTGGACATCTAGCAGGGGCTTCTCTCCCTGGCTACTGCCTCTCTCTTTCTATCCCATCCCAACGCGCTTCCAGGCACCTTTTCCCTTCTGCAGGGTCATAAGATCCCTCAATTCAGCCTGTTTGGGGGCTGAGGCTCTGGGGACAAAGTGGGCCCTGACCAGCAAGTGGCCCAATCCTGTACCAGAAGATCCATCGGAGAGAGTTTGAAGGAAGAGATAAGCAGGCACCAATGCAAGAATTTCTCCAACAATCTGAAAAACAACATGATAACACCAGAACCCAGTGAACATACAACAGGAAGACTTGAACACCCTAATCCAGAAGAAGTAGAAAAGTCAGACATTATGAAAGTGATAATAAAGTGAGTCCATTAAACAGGATGTGAAAAACTCCCTTAAAGAAACGGATGAGAAGAATAACAAAAAGTAAGAAGAAATTAATAAATCCCTAAAAGATACACTAGGAAACCAAGAAAAAACAATCAAAGAGATAATGGAAACAGTTCAAGACTTGAAAACTGAAATGAAGGCAATGAAGAAAACACAAACAAGGAATGGCTGGATATGGAAAATCTGGGTAAACAAACAGGGACTACAGAAACAAGGATAACCAACAGAATACACGGGATAGAAGAAAGAATCTCAGATGCTGAAGACCCTATAGAGAAAATAAAGGAACTGATCAAAGAAAGCAACAAATCCAACAAATTCTCACCACAAAACATTCAGAAAATATGGGACACCACAAAAAAACCAAACCTAAGAATAATAAGGGTAGAAGAAAGAGAAGAATTAAAGCTCAAAGGTCCAGAAAATATATTTAACAAAATTATAGGAGAAAACTTTCCCAAACTAAGGAAGGATACTCCTATAAAGATTCAAAAAGCATACAGAACACCGAAAAGACTGGATCAAAAAAAAATCCCCTTGCCATATAATAATCAAAATACAAAACATACACAATAAAGAAAGAATATTAAGACCTGCAGAGGGAAAAGGTCAAGTAACTTATAAAGGTAAACCTATCAGAATTACACCTGACTTCTCTATGGAAACCATGAAAGCCAAAGGTCTTGAATAGATGTGCTGCAGAAACTAAGAGACCTTGGAGGCAAGCCTAGACTACTATACCCAGCCAAGCTTTAGTTCACCATCAATGGAGAAAACAAAATATTCCAGGATAAAAACATATTTAAACAATACGTACCTGCAAATCCAGCCTTACAGAAAGTAACAGAAGGAATATCACAACCCAAGGAACCCAACAATACCCACAATAACTCAGACATCTAATAACCCTTCACCAGCACAACTCAAAGAAAGGAAACACACAAAAACTACCACCAAAAAAAATATATCCGGAGTTAACAACCACTGGTCATTAATATTACTTAATATCAGTGAACTCAATTCACCTATAAAAAGGTACAGGCTGAGAGATTGGATGAGAAAACAGGATCCAACATTCTGCTGTTTACAAGAAACACACCTCAACCACAAAGACAGACATCTACTCAGAGTAAAGGATTGGGAAAAGGTTTTTCAATCAAATGGACCTAAGAAATAAGCAGGTGTGGCTATACTAATATCAAACAAAATCGACTTCAAACTAAAATCAATCAGAAGAGATGGAGATGGACACTTTATACTCATAACAGGAACAATTCATCAGGAGGAAGTCTCAATCCTGAATATCTATGCCCTTGATATAAAAGCACCCACTTATGTAAAAAAAAATATTACTAGAACTCAAGGCACACATCAAACCCCACACACTAATAATAGGAGACTTCAACACTCCTCTCTCACCAATGGACAGGTCAATCAGAGAGAAACCTAACAGAGAAATAAGAGAACTAATGGAGGTAATGAATCAAATGGACTTAACAGACATCTATACAGCATTCCATCCAAATAAGAAATAATATACCTTCTTCTCAGCATCTCATCTGTAACAAAGAAAACTTTCACAGATACTGAAAGACTCTAAATGCATTTGTAAACCCCCTCAACCCTAAGACATTTTTCTTTAACCTTACATTCACTCTCTCTTGGAAACGAAACATTCGCACACACACACACACACACACACACACACTCACACACACAAACACACACACATGCTGGACTGCTCATCCTCCTGTGTCCTTGCAAATAATCTTCAAACATAACTCCATTCTGGGAATTAAGGCAAAGACAACCCACAGATGTTGACTCAGTTCCTGATGTATTGGTTTAGTCACAAGAACAAGGTCAGGAAGGCCACAGATGCTCTCCCTTTATCTCACCTGACCAGGCAGCTATTCTCCTGCCCTTGAATAGACCAATCACTGCTAGGAACCCTTTGAATAAGCCAATCCAATAAGTTGGAAAATAACCTACAGGTTCCTCTTTTGTGTCTATGGCTTTTTGCTTTAAAAGATGGACTGTAACAGCTATCAGATGTCCTTCATATCCCGAACATGAAGGGCCCTGTCATGACAGAATAAAAATCCTCTTGTTTTTGCATCAATTGTGGTTATGAGAGTGGTGTCTGGGGCAACTCCTCCCTGACGTTTGGACTTCTAGTCCAACAATACAAAAAAAAATATTAGTAACCTCCTGTGTCTCATCAGATCATCATGGGATAAAGCTAGAATTTAACAATAATACTACCCCCAGAAAGCCTACAAATTCATGGGAACTGAACAGTCAACTACTGAACCACCCCTGGGTCAGGGAAGAAATAAAGAAAGAAATTAAAGTCTTCCTTGAATTCAACGAAAATAAAGACACAACATACCCAAACCTATGGGACACTATGAAAGCAGTGCTAAGAGGAAAGTTCATAGCTCTAAGTGCCCACATTTAAAAATTGGAGAAAGCTCACATTAGAGACTTAACAGCACAGCTGAAAGCTCTATTAAAAAAAAGAAGAAGAAGAAGCAGAATCACCAAGGAGGAAAACACTGGAAATAATTAAACTGAGAGCTGAAATCAACAAAATAGAAATAGAGAAAATAATCCAAAGAATTAATGAAACAAAGAGTTGGTTCTTTGAGAAAGTCAACAAAATTGACAAATCTTTATCCAAACTAATCAAACGGCAGAGAGAGAACACTCAAATCAACAAGATCAGAAATGAAAAGGAGGACATAACAACAGACACTGAGGAAATTCAGAGAATTATTAGGTCTTACTACAAAAGCTTATATGCCACAAAGTTGGAAAATGTAAAAGAAATGGACTTGTTTTTAAGTAAATACCATTTACCAAAATTAAATCAAGATCAGGCGAAAAATTTAAATAGACCTATAAGTTGTGAGGAAATAGAAGCTATATAAAAAAAAAAAAACTCCCAACAAAAAAAAAGCACAGGACCAGATGGTTTTAATGAGGAATTTTATCAGAACTTCCAAGAAGAGCTAATACCTATATTCCTTAATGTGTTTCACATGATAGAAACAGAAGAGTCATTGCCAAACTCTTTTTATGAAGCTACAGTCACCGTGATACCAAAACCACACAAAGACCCAACTAAGATAGAGAATTACAGACCAATCTCACTCATGAACATCGATGCAAAAATTCTCAATAAAATTCTGGCAAACAGAATCCAAGAACACATTAGAAAAATTATCCATTATGATCAAGTAGTATTCATCCCAGAGATGCAGGACTGGTTCAACATATGAAAATCTTTCAATGTAATCCATCATATAAAAAAACTGAAAGAAAAAACATATGATCATTTCATTAGATGCTGAAAAAGCATTTGACAAAATTCAACACCCATTTATGATAAAAGTTTTGGAGAGATTAGGGATACAGGATCATACCTAAATATAATAAAAGCAATATATAGCAAGCCAACAGCTAATATCAAATTGAATGGAGAGAAACTCAAAGCCATTCCACTAAAATCAGGAACAAGACAAGGTTGTCCACTTTCACCATATCTCTTCAACATAGTGCTTGAAGTTCTAGCAATAGCAATAAGACAGCATAAGGAGATCAAGGGGATTCAACTTGGAAAGGAAGAAGTCAAACTTTTGTTATTTGCAGATGATATGAAAGTGTACATTAGTGACCCCAAAAACTCTACCAAAGAACTCCTACAGCTGATAAATACCGTCAGTGAGGGTGTGAGAAGACCTTCAGCATTGCCTTAGTGGAGCAGCACGGGATGGAGCCCACCCTCGAGTTGGAGATATGTTTAACACACCAACTTACTGTAGCCTAGAAAAGGCTGCCAAGGATGTCTTTAACAAAGGTATGGGTTTGGCATGGTCAAAATAGATCTGAGAACCAAGTCTTGTAGTGGAGTGGAATTTTCTACTTCACGTCATGTTTATACTGATACAGAGAAAGCATCAGGCAACCTAGAGACAAAGTGTAAGGTCTGTGACTACGGAACTCACCTTCACCCAAAAGTGGAATACAGACAATACTCTGGGGACAGAAATCTCTTGGGAGAGTAAGTAGGCGGAAGGGTTGAAACTGACTCTTGATACCATATTTGTACCAAACACAGGAAAGAAGAGTGGGAAATTTAAGACCTCATTTAAACGAGATTGTTTTAGTCTCGGCAGTAACGTTGATATAGATTTTTCTGGACCAACCATCTATGGCTGGGCTGTGTTGGCTTTTTAAGGTTGGCTTGCTGGCTATCAGATGAGTTTTGACACGGCCAAATCCAAACTGTCGCAGAATAATTTTGCTCTTGGTTATAAGGCTTCCAACTGCATACTCATGTGAATGACGGTACTGAATTTGGAGGCTCTATCTATCAGAAAGTTAATGAGAAGATTGAAATGTTAATAAACCTGGCATGGACAGTTGGCATTTAAACGAGATTGTTTTAGTCTCGGCAGTAACTTTGATATAGATTTTTCTGGACCAACCATCGATGACTGGGCTGTGTTGGCTTTTTGTGTGTGTGTGTGTTGGTTTTTTAAGGTTGGCTTGCTGGCTATCAGACGAGTTTTGACACAGCCAAATCCAAACTGTCTGTCTTGGTTATAAGGCTGCAGACTTCCAACTGCATACTCATGTGAATGATGATACTGAATTTGGAGGCTCTATCTATCAGAAAGTTAATGAGAAGATTGAAATGTCAATAAACCTGGCATGGACAGCTGGCAGCAACAACACTCGTTTTGGCATCACTGCTAAATATAATCTGGATTGTAGAACTTCTCTATCTGTCAAAGTAAATAATGGAGTTTAACTGGACTGGGTTATACGCAGACACTCTGATCAGGAGTCAAGTTGACCCTGTCAGCCTTAATTGATGGAAAGAACTTCAAAGCAGGAGGTCACAAGGTTGGATTGGGATTTGAACTGGAAGCTTAATGTGGTTTTGAGTAGAACATCATTTGTTCCTGGAAGTGAAGAGAAATGAACGCACTATGTTGTGGCCTTAAAACTCTGTGAAATTTCAAAAGTGTGAACTTTTTATTCTTCCAAAGAATTGTAATCCTTCCCACACTAAAGTCTAGAGATTACAGATCTATCCTCAGAGAGGTCCTTGAAGGCATGTCTGGAGACTGTCATGTTTGTGCCACACTTCCGTTGAGTTCTGCAGTGTTAATTTAAATATGTTTCTCAGCACCAACATAGTGTCATGTTAAAGAAAACGATCTGATTCCCAGTTTGTACATCACATCCTGCATGTCCTACTCCACTTTTCCATGACCTTTTGTTAGATCAGTCTCTGCCGTAGTGGAATCTTTGGTTTTTCATCAGAGTGAAATAAACCCATCTCATTTGGGAAAAAAAACCTTCAGTGATGTGGCAGGTTACAAGATCAACTCAAAAAATCAGTAGCCCTCCTATACATAAAGGATAGAGAAGCAGAGAGGAAAATCAGAGAAACTTCACCTTTTACGATAGCCACAAATAGCATAAAGTATCTAGGAGTAACTCTAACCAAGGAAGTGAAAGATCTATTTGACAAGAATTTTAAGTCATTGAAGAAAGAAATTGAAGAGGACACCAGAAAATGGAAGGATCTCCCAGGCTCTTGGATGGGTAGGATCAACATGGTAAAAATGACAATTCTACCTAAAGCAATGTATAAATTCAATGCAATCCCCATTAAAATCCCATCAAAATTCTTCAATGACCTTGAGAGAACAATAATCAACTTTATATAGAAAAACAAAAAACCCAGGATAGCCAAAACAATCCTATACTATAAAGGAACTTCTGGAAGCATTACCATCCTTGACTTCAAATTCTATTACAGAGCTACAGTAAAGAAAATAGCTTGGTATTAGCACAAAAACAGAGACGTCAACTAATGGATTCAAATAGAAGACCCAGATATTAACCCATAAACCTATGAACACATGATTTTCAAGAAAGGAGCTAAAAGTATACAATGGAAGAAAGAAAACATCTTCAAAAAACGGTGCTGGCATAATTGGATGTCAACCTGTAGAAAAATGAAAATAGAGCCATATATATCACCATGCACAAAACTCAAGTCCAAATGGATTAAAGAACTCAATATAAATTCTACCACATTGAAACTGATAGAAGAGAAAGTGGGAAGTAGACTGCAACACATGGGTACAGGAGACCACTTCCTACATATAACCCCAGTAGCACAGACAATAAGGGCAACATTGAATAAATTGGACCTCCTAAAACTGAGAAGCTTCTGTAAAGCAAAGGACACTGTCATTAAGACAAAAAGTCATCCTACTGAATGGGAGAAGATCTTCACCAACCCCACATCAGACAAAGGTCTGATCTCCAAAATATATAAAGACCTCAAGAAACTAGACTTTAAAATGCTAATTAACCCAATTTAAAAATGTGGCTTTGAACTGAATTCTCAACTGAAGAAGTTCATAAGGCCAAGAGACACTTAAGGTCATGTTCAACTTCCTTAGCAATAAGGGAAATGCAAATCAAAACAACTTTGAGATATCATCTTAAACCTGTCAGAATGGCTAAAATCAAAAACACCAATGATAGCCTTTGCTGAAGAAGATGTGGAGTAAGGGGAACACTCATCCATTGCTGGTGAGAATGCAAGTTTGTTCAACCACTTTGGAAATCAGTGTGGCAGTTTCTCAGAAAATTGGGAATCACCCTATCTCAGGATCCCGCATTACCACTCTTGGGAACATACCCAAGAGGTGTCCTATCATACTACAAAAGTATTTGTTCAACTATGTTCATAGCAGCATTATTTGTAATAGCCAGAACTTGGAAACAAACTAGATGCCCCTCAATGGAAGAATGGATAAAGAAAGTGTGGAATATATACGCATTATAGTACTACTCAGCGGTAAAAAAACAATGAAATTTTGAATTTCGCATGCAAAAGAATGGAAACAGAAAACACTATCCTGAGTGAGATAATCTAGACCCAAAAAGATGAATATGGTATGTACTAACTCATTTGTGGACTTTAGCCATAAACCAAGGTCATTAAGCCTATAATTCACAAGCCCAGAGAAGCCAAATAACAAAATTTGAATCCAAAGAAAAACATATATAGATCCTTCTGGAAATATGAAGCAAACAAGATTGCAGGGCAAAAGTTGTGAGCATGGAAGTGGAGGCAGAGGTGGGGTGAGGCTGGGGGAAAGTGGAGAGGGGAGAGTGTAGGGAGAAAGGGAAAGCCTGGAGAGAGCTTGGGGGAGTGGGAGGGTGGAGATGGAGGAAGGGCGGATATAGGAGCTGGGAAGAAGATATCTACATTAAGGGGGCCATTTTAGGGTTGGCAAGAGACTTGACTCTAGAGGGGATCCCAGGTTTCCACCAGGATGTCCCCAGCTTGGTCCGTGGGCAGCAGAGCAAAGGGTGCCTGAACTGTCCTTGCCCCACTATCACGCTGATGATTATCTCAAATATCACCATAGAATCTTCTGGTGGAGATAGAGACAGAGACCCTCATCAGAGCAACGGACTGAGCTCCCGAGGTCCAGTTGAAAGGCAGATGTAGGGAGAAGATGAGCAAGGAAGTCAGGACCGCAAGGGGTTAGTCCACCAACTGAGACAGTGTGGCTGTTCTAATAGGAGCTCACCAAATCCAGCTAGACCGGGTCTGAATGAGCATGTGATCAAACCGGACTCTCTGTGGCTGACAATGGGGGCTGACTGAGAAGCCATTGATAACGGTACTGCGACTTATTTTTACGGCATGTTCTGGCTTTTTGGGACCCTAGTCTATATGGATGCACAGCTCCCTAGACCTGGATGTAGGGGTGAGGGCTTGGACTTCTCACAGGGCAGGGTTCCCTGACCTCTCTCAAGCAGGGTGGGAGAAGGAGGAGAGGGGGTGGGGGAAGGGGATGGGGTTGGGAGGAGGGAAGGAAGTGTAAATAATTGAATGGAAAAATTAAAAAACAATAATAAAAAAAGAAATTAAAAAAAGAATCATTTTCTAAAGATATACAGTGTGTGCCTGCTTTTCACTCAATTCTCTGTGAAAATGCACTTTGTTATATTGTGGATCTAGGTTGGGGGAAAAGAAGGGAAAATGACAAAGAAAGTAAGGAAGTTTCTCTTTAAAAGACTGAGAAATACCAGAAATAAAAGTTTAACGATTCCCACTGGTGTGCAGGGAAATCTTACTCTCTGCTGACACCATGCAGAGAGTAAGTACACACATACACCCTGGTCCAAGGGTCATGTGGGTCACATGTCCTCTCCCTCCCTGACCTGGGTGAAAGGAGCAGTGCCCAGCACCATGGATCCAGTGCAGTGCTGCAGAGGACTCTTCATTGACTGAGGAGGAGAGGTTTGGGGAGGGCAGTTAACATTGCAGAAATGATTCACTTCCCTTTTAACATATTATTCTGGCATGCTCTTCTATTATTTAATTAATCTATAAATTTATATAATTTAATGTAATTAAATGAAAATTACATTATGACTGAGCACGGCTGTTCATCTCTGTCTTCTAACTCTTGGGAGGCAGAGTCAAGGGGATTGCAACTCAGAGCCTGTCAATTCCTACTTGGGAGACTTTGTGTTTCAGTTTGTTTCAAAGGAAAAATAGTAAAATAGCTATGTGTCCTTAACCATGAATTAAATTTAAGCTCAGCATTGTTTCGCAAATCACATAAAATCCATTTATGTGACTGGATACTATGGATTTCTTGTCTAAGTTTCTTCTTTCCTGCTTATCGTTTTTGTCTCCCGCTCACCAATATGTGTGTCCTTCATCTCCCCTCATCCCCGCGTCTGAGCAGGGTCTTGCTCATCTGAGCTGGCCTAAACTCATCCTGATCAGCCTCCCAAGCACATAAGAGTGTAACCTACCTTAACCATATCTGGCCATCTAGATAGACATATTTAAATTAACAAAATGAACTCTCCCTGTCGTTACAGTTCATCTCTGTGGAATAATGAGCACTACCATGTGCGGAATATTTCCTCCTGCAATTTCCAAAAAACAAGTGTGTCTGTAGGATCATGTTTTAGAAAAGGAAATCCAGGGGAAAATAACCAACAAGTTCATAAGCTTGACAAAATTTGCCAAATCATTCCTGGTCCTTAAAACTGGCAAAAACTCAGTCTCCGAGATTCCACTTTGTTAGCTGATAGGATGGAGAATGAGGTGTCTATTTTACTCTTACTGACTGTGAACTTTAGTTCTGCTCAGAGCTTCAAAAATAATTGTGATTACTGACAGAAAAATCATCTGTTTAAGTTAATGTGGTGAGATTTCATGTCACACAGAACTCACAGTTCTTTCAGATTTATTTGTTAGCAAAATGAATGCGACCTTTCCCATTAAAGTGATTATCAATAACAATCAATAAGAGGCAATCAGAAATAAAAGCACTCCTTTCTTCTATGTTTAGACAGAGCATGGAAACACATTCCAAGGAAATTTCTGTTATTTTGAGAAACAGAGAGGGAAGATGCAACCAAGCAAAATATAAAAATGTATAAATCATGGTAAAGTAGAGCCATGGTGCACCCAAAATGTAACAGATGTTTAGTCAGATATGACAGAACAATTTTTACAAATAAGGTATAAAACTACCTCTAGTGATTCTACAATTTCATTTTCAATGATTACATCAATTATTATTTTTTAGAATGCATCTATCAGATTCATAGAAAGATATCGATATCTTATTGTGTGCATCTAAGTTAAGAAATCAGGTAGTGAATCCTTCACTTATGGATGTAGAATGAGATCCTTTTGCAGCTCTTTGATGACAAACAGCTGGAGAGTGTTGTGGAGAGCAACCAGGCATTAACAAAGGGCAGTTGCTAACAAGCCTCAGTCTGTTTTCATTACACTGCATTTTAAACTTGCAAATTGACAAATCCACATTTTTAATCAACATACAAACTATAGATGCATAAAATAAAACTTTACCATGTATTCCTTATCCAGTTAATTCCACATGGACAATCTTAATTCCTGCAGAGAACCTTCATGAATATAAGACCACAGAAACATTTCAGTGCATTTAAGTTCTGTGACTGGTGCATTGAAATTACAGGAAGTGGACATAGCTCATAGCATTTTTCACAAGTCTATAAAATATTTTCTACAAATGGAAACATGCAGACATTTTGAAAAATCTCAAAACTGAATCATTGCTGAACTAATATTTAGCAAGTACAGCATCAGGGACAAGATATGGATTTCTTTGAATAACATGATTAAATCACTACGAAACTGACAAAATTTGACAAATTTGATATGGAAATTCTTCCCTGTATTTTATGAATATTGTTTATTACCATTGCTTTAAAAAAAGAAGCTGCTTTATTCAATGGCAGGGCAGAATAGAGCTAGACAGGAAAACTAAACTGAACGAAGGGAGAAAAAAGACAGAGTCAGACTGTTGTTACGTAGTTACTGGAGGAGAAAGACACCAGAACCGCACTAAAAGGCCACACCCTCATGGTCATTAATAGAAATGGATTAAATTTAAGAGCTAGCTAGAAATTCATCTGAACCATCAGGGAAACAGTGTTGCGATTAGTATAGTTTATCTGTGATTATTCCGGTCTGAGCAGGCAGTAAACCAATGCACGGTGTTATTTTACACAGATTCATCAGTGTGCTTCCAGTAACGGTAATAGGAAAATCAGTTTAACAAAATATAAATAAGACCATTCTCTCTGTGCTGGAGACATAGCTCAGTAGTTGAGAGCACTGGCTTGTCTTCCAGAGGACGCAGGTTCAATTCCTAGCAGCCAAAATGGTACAGAACAAACTCTCTAACTCCAGTCAGTCACAGGACATTTGACAATCTCTTGTACCCTTACAGGAGCCAGGCATGTATGTGCTACAAGGACTCAGGGACATAATGGAGGTAAATTATTGATACACAATACAGATATAGGAATTTTTTAAAATCCTCTCCAAAAAGAGGAAAAGTGGGGAATAAGGTTTCACTTATCACTGTAATATACTAAGATTTCTTTCTCAGCATAAGGTTGAGTTACCATGAAGACTGTTTGAAAATAAACACATACTTAAAGTGATTTGAGAGAATTTTGTTTTACCCAAAATATCACATAACTGAGAGCTCTTTCACATTATTTAATAGAAAAGTAAAACATATAGTTTCTCAATTTTTCCCACTGAACATGACAACACTCAGGAAGAAGTCCTTCCCTGTGAATCAACACAATGGGGCTAAAAGTTGCATAACCAAGGGTTGTAAATTCTTGAATATTTCCTATCAAGGGTATCTTTGCTAAAGAGAGACTTAAAAATAGAGAAAAAGCACAGTCCGTCCAATAGAAGAAAACAAAACAGAGCATCAGAAGGAGGACACTCTGAGCAGCTCTCAGCTCAGGGGGAGTTCTGTAGAGAAGCCTGGAGTTCTGGAGGTGGAGGACATGCTGGTGGTGCTTGTGGAGAAGAAGTACCATGTAGCCACTGGCCGCTCCCATGGCTCCCTGAAACACAGCATCTCTCAGGACCATGAAAGGGAGAACAATCCACTTAATCTTCTGATTTTCAAGCATTAAGGAACAATAGTTATCATCATTCTTAAACTGTGATATATTCAGGCTTGTCTTTGTGATGGAATGGATCAGGTTCATACCTATTAAAGCGTTGAGTATCCAAAAGAAAGAAAAGAATAGGAGTATGTGCCATACAGACTTTGGTCTAAGCCTCCTCCATCCAGATGCTCTGGGACTGATGATGATGGCCTGGACCACAGTGAGGAGACTGCTGGTACAGATGGAGACCCCACGGGAAACCCTCTGCAGGTAAACGATGATCTTACATTCTATGTCATCTAGGAAGTTTCTCAAGCCAAAAGCTGCCATTGTCTTTGGCAACCCTTTTGCAAGGAGCATTATGATGTTTGTGAAAGCCAAGTGGATGAGAATAAGGTGCACAGGTTTCTTATCAGGACCTCCAAACCAACTGAACATATAATTGACAGAAACAGAAATATTCCCCAGAGTGCCAAACACAGTCATAAAGAGGAAAACTGTTTGCTTAATAAATTTCAAAAGCATTTCTTCCTTCCTGGGTAGAAAATATTGTATTCAGGATACAAAAAGTTTTTTCCATAGAGCATCAGTAATGCTAGACATTTACCTGAAAACATTTCACATAATAGTATTTTCTGGTATATGATAGTCAGAGATGAACACATGTGCTGATGTAGACTGGGTCCCTGAACTCCTCCTCTTCCCTGTGGACTCTGAGTTATGTGTGTTCTCTGGCAAGTGAGCTTGGTAACTGGAATAAAACGCTAAAGTTTTAAAGGAGATACATTTGACCTCTACACTATCAAATAGACTTGTTAAAATATGAATTGTTTGTGTGTGTCTCTGTGTGTATGTGTCTGTCTGTCCACATGCTGGGATTAACATAGATAACTCTCATCATAACTGGAACAAACTGTAAATTTCCCGAAACAAAATTCTTCTCTCTCTCTCTCTCTCTCTCTCTCTCTCTCTCTCTCTCTCTCTCTCTCTCTCTCTGGCTCTCTCTCCATATTTTCCCACTGAATTTCAAAGACAAAAGCTTTGTTTCTATTTCTCTCTTAATTAGTGTAACGATTTTGAGATTTGCACTTGACTTCTAAGCCCTATAACTTCAATTTCTACATCCTAACATTTTTAAAGTGTTTATATTGATGATTCTGTGATTTCACTCCATATGAGTATTTACTAGCCTTTTTAAAGTAGTTCTCAATGTCAAGTTCAATTGCACAACCTTTTCATATAGAGCCCTACAGCTAAAGCTGAATCATCAAAATATAACTTAAAATTTTTCATGTAACTGCCAGGCGACAGCTAGCGATGGTGGCTACAACCTTGTGTTGCTTTCTAGAAAAGGGGATAGCAGAGAGCTCTGATCCTAGTGGAAGACTTCTGGCCATCTGTAACTCCAGTGAGTTGCCTCACAAGATTGTTTTAAATGTCTATGTCCGAATGATCTTATCAGAGACCCTAATCAACCCAGACTTGTCCTGAAATTTGGGTCCAGGTGGCATCATGACTCTAGAAATGTCAGTTATTGCTTTCAACTTCTCCTTGAGGAAAGAGGTAATAATTGCCTGTGTGAGTCTAGACAGAACAGTACCATCTAAATATCTATACAAATAAAGTGTGCTCCAGATATTAATAGAGAGCATATCAGCATTCGCTGACATATTAAGAATAAAAAATTAAGCGTTTTGCCATTGATTGGGATCTGTCAAAATCCCTGTTTTCAGTCCACTCAGGTATTGATATACAACATTAAAAATTTTCTGTTCCATTAATCCTTGCTTTCATGAGGATTCGTACTTTTCTTGTCCTTTCTTCCCTTTTCCAAGCTTTAAGTCATATTTGAGACCAGGCTCTGATATCCTAATGATTGATGACTTTCTACTGAAGTCACTGTCAGTGGAGGAAGAGGTATCTCATCTTCCACATTATTTGGGAAATGCTAAAGACAATGAATTTAAAATATGGGATGGAATTGTGTTTAGATTATTGGGTGATGCCAGGATGAATCTAACGTCCAAGAGCCTGAAGTAAGTTACATCCATCTATCCTGGTTTTCTCTAAAAGAAACAAGTAAGCAGGCAAACAGACAAAACTAAAAAGATTGTTGTTCATTGTCGCTCAGTTTGGGATAAACATAAGATGAGCTGTTTCAGGATGTACCCATTCACAGTCTGGATCCTAAGTAGCAACAGTTCTCAAGATGGTAATGATAACTGTTACACTGAGTGTTGTATTCTTCACCAGCCGGGCATCCAATGACTGAATTTAAGACAAGTATTATAATAGTATGTGATAAAATCCAGAGCCTTTAAGGATGGATGCAGACAGAAAACCATCAAACAGAGTGTGAAAGCTATTGTAAAACTATGTCAATATTAGAAAAGTGAAAATACATCAAAAATGGAAAGTGCAAGGCTTACAGACATTAGTGACACTGTTGAAGTCACAGTACTGGCAAAGTTATACCTGAAAGAAGGGTTTTACTTTCTTTCATTTATCTAGTCATTTTTGAGAGAGAGAGTCTCCCTCTGTAACCAGGCTAGCCCTGAGCAATTCCCCTGCCAAATATCTCTAGTGCTAACGTTGCAGCAATATATCACGATCTTCTCCAGGATTTAGACATCTGAAAGTCTTATCTATTGTATTGATCCATTTGGAAAGGTTAGATAGGCTAAGGCCCACGCAGAGCTCTGTCATGGTACTCCAGCCTGAGGATGTTCCATCTCTGTATCTCCAGGAACTGGTCTCCTTACCTTCATGCACTCACCTGGACCTTTGTGGTACAGACAGGATGTGGAGCAGCCCTGGGAAGGTGGCACTTGTTAGGTTATATTTGTACTGTCAGGATATGTGGGGCTCTTGGCTTACATCAGGTTTGGTAGACCTCAAGTTTCATGTGGTCACAGTGTCAGGGGAAAGAAGGCCTCTGCAGAGTCCTGGTCCCTGAAGTTCAGCTTCCCTCTCTCTATACGATTACTACATCTGTTTTGCTCAGCACTTATTTCAAGCTTAATTATAGTTTAATTATTGACAAGGAAAACGAGAGGAGAAAATGAACAACTAATTTAAGTTTCTGTGTACGGAGAGCCCTGCATCTCCTGACTGGTTTTCATCTTCTCAAAGTGCCAAGCTGTGACCTGGGCAGAATCTACTTCTGACACATAGACCAGGTCTTTTGTTTTTCTTTCTAAAATCCCTCATCAGACCAGAGTAGAATAAATGATGCTAAGTACTAGAGATTCTGTTTTCTAGTCAAGTCCCAAACTTGGACCAGGACAGCTTACCTGTGCCTGTTGGTAGTGAAGGAATTTTCTGTGAACAATTCTTTCATTCCTGCCCCTTAAGTACTTTAAATACCATATGGGACTTACTTAAAGTCCAATTTGACTTTATTCTAAATGCAATCTTTATTTACAAAACTTGAAGGGCACTTTTTAAACTTAGCAGTGTCCAAGAGTCGTCCTTCTGTGTATTTTTCAGCTAGTTCCTAAGAAGCCCTTCCTATCCCAAATGTCACATGATGTAAATAAAGATGGGTACAGGTCTCAGACTAAAAACAATAATGTCATCATTTTATTTTTGGAAGAAAGCACCACAGAGAGTCCATGGGAGATGATTTTAGGCTCTTACGCTGTGCCCTGAATCATGGTGTCTCCATACATATGGGTGCAACTGTCACATAACAGAAGCTAAACATCCTTTGGTATAAATGAAATGACAACTTTTAAGGAAACCATACAGGATTTCTATTCTACTTATTGAAAGAAAATTCAGAAACATGGAAACAAGATATATAATATGTCAGGGTAGACAGAAATTCAAAAGTAACAGTTATTGGTCAAATGGGCATGTTGGGAATCATAACAGCCCAGGCTGCTGTCCAGACTGTAGGTTGCTCCTCACAACTCACAGCTCAGCCCCACTGTTGAAGACAACATCTGCACAGTTCATTAAAATGGAGAGGTCAAGTTGGTGCCTGTATAGAGGCTTCATACTGATTTTTCAGCTTCTTTGATGCAGGAATGTACTCTATATGGTCTCAAAAGAGAAACATAAACTCCAACCCAGCCACAAACCCATTATCTACAATGGTTTCTTGCCTGCAAAAAAAATACCAGGGCAATGGTGAAACAAAGCTTGTAGCAGCAATCAATTGATAACTGATTTGGCCTAAGGTGCCCATGAGATGAAACCCATGCCCAACACTGCTCAGACACCCAAGAACCTCATAACAGATTCACCAGGGATCTAGAATAAAACTAAGTGCTAATGGTCTAAGAAAAGAAGAAAATGTAGTAATAAAATGACTCCTAATGATATTCTATTGCATTCATAGATCGGTGTCTTGTCCAGACATCATCAGAGAAGCTTCCTCCTGCAGCAATGAAAACAAAATACACAGACCCACAGACAGACAATACACAGAGAATGAGAGACCTTGGAACATCCTTAAATGGGATGTCTCCATCAAATTCTTCTCCTCAGAGGTCAGAGAATCTTGTAGAAGAGGAGGTGAAGGAATCTTAGAGCCAAATGAATTAGTCAAAGTAATTAGCCATCTCTTTTTCATTTTTAGTAATATACTTATCTTCCTTAAGTATTTTATAACTGTTCAGATTAATGTCCAAGTGACCCAGAATTGAATTGGTAATCTTTCTACCTTTCTTATATTTTTTTAAAATGTGTTTTGGGGCCTCAGTCCAATACTTCCTCATCTAAAGTTCTTTCTCCTGAAAGCCAGGGCTTGTACTCACAAACAACTTGAAAACAACTTAGTATCTGAATCTGAGTTTTTAGTAGTTGTTCTCCTCCTTTCTTTAAAAAATGAAGCAGAAAGTCAGCATAAGACGAAGCCTTCCCTGGTTTCTGCCTCATTATTCTCCCTCATCTCCTTCCGTGAGGGTGCCCTCTCTCTAATTTCATAGCCAACTTCAGGTCCTTTTTTAGGCACCACTTGTCACCCTCCAGTGGTAATAGAACCTGGGAGAATGAGGTGGACTGGAGTCTCATGCAACAGACAACTTTACTCAGAGCAGCAGACAAGTTATACTCTGAGGGTAAGACAGTTCATATGAGGTCACGCTGTATACAATGGCAAAGACAAGCTGAGAATGACAAAATCACGTTCTTCACAGAAGCACACAAAGGACTTTTTAAATAATTAAATGATTATGATAACAAACAATAAGCGGCAATAGAAAATAAACCCACTCCTTTCTGCTATGCCTGGATGGAGTGTTGAAACATTCCAAGAAAATTTCTGTGATTTGGAGAAACCCAAAGAGAAGATGTTTGTTCTGTTTGCTTGGAGTGTTTCCACAAGCACTCAGAATTCTCAAACTACCCCATTCCTGGCTCTTCTTTTTAAATGGGGGGAAGGGTTTATTTGATTTATGCTTCACATCACTATTTATCATCAAGGCATCAGGACAGGAACTCACCTAGAGCAGGAACCTGGGGGCATGAGCTGATGCAGAGGTTATGGAGGAAGGCTGCTTACTGGCGTGTTCACTATGGTTGCTCAGTCTACTTTTGTATAGAATCCAGTGCCATTTGCCAAAGGATGGTACTACCATCAAAAGGCTGGGAACTTCTCCATCAATCAGTGATTAAGAAAATATCCTGCATTTGTATTTTATGGTGGTGTTTTCTTGAGGGTCTTTTCTCCTTTTAGATGACTCTAACTTGCATCAAGTTGGCAGAACTAGACAGTCCATGGTCATTGGTCGCCATGAATGAGTGACTCTAAGGTCCACAGAATACTTTTGGCACAGTAGAGTGGTAGCCTGCCCTATGGTAATGGTAATGAGAGAGAATATTTTTTGAGGTTTAAAACACTGAGTTTATTTTTGTATTTTCAAACTGGAAATTACGCATTGTAACTCTTGATCAGGCTAAGAGTAGGCTCCAGTTTTTAGTTTTGAAGGTGGCATAGGCATCCGTCTTCGCCTACAGAAATACTTGAGCTATATCTAGTGACTGGTATTTCTTTTACAGAGATCATTTTACTTTACCTCTAACAACTCTAAAGATCAACTTCATACTTACAATGAACTGACTTCTCAGTCACTTGGACTCACCTTCACAAAACAAGATGCATACCCCAGATTCTGCTAACAAGTGTTTTCAACCATTTAAAATGATATCTCATTTGGGAATTATTGATTTAGCATTTATTTTCTGTGTCAGTAACTTTACCATCTCATTATAATCCTATGATAGTCATGGCGTTATTGGAGACTGTCTGTTTATAAAACTATCAGTTCCTTTAAGTTGGAGTTGATGAAATTCTGCTTTTGTAACCTTGTCTAGTGATGTTATTTTTGTGGTCTTTGTTTTATACTTTATGCTGCTCTAATGACATTCTTAATATAGGCAGACTACAAATACTAGATAAAGAATTGGTTAATGAATCATGAATCAAGACTGCCTCACAACATGTCAGACTGATGGATAGGTTCCAAGTCATATACAGTATTAAATTGATATACAAAGTTGGAAGAAAGATATTAAATATCTGCCATTTTCCTCTTTTAATATTTCTTCTCTAATCATGTCAGCCTTATTTTTTCCTGAAAGCATTTATTTTAACAATAGATGTGTGCTGGGCCATAGTGACACAAGATTGAAAAAATAAATAAAACAAGGTTAAATGTCACTTCAGCCTGATCTGGCTAGGAAAGCAGACAAGTGTTGTAGAGCTCCAGAGTCTCACCAACCAGCCTGGGCTTGGGATGAGCAGGGTAAGGTATGGGAGAAAATTTCCAAAATAGAGATAAGGTCCACAGGGAAAGCAGGACTCCGTGTTTAGATAATCCCAGCTGAGAGAGTGAGAATTGGGTCTATTGAGCTAGCACTCAAAATTTATACTTGACAAATATGTATTGAGTTTCTGATGAACAATATGAGCTTGGCAAATGGAGTGGAGAGACAGAATCTCGTGGGGACGTTTTCACAGCTTTGCCTAAGATTCCAGTCTCCACTTTTTCCTGCCTTAGCTGCTTACTGACTTGGGGAGTGCATAGGAGGTAGAATCTTGACGGAGGCTTGGGATCTGTTCTCATGCAGCTTTTCTGTGTGTTGTCACCTGTGTTGGAGCCAGAATTTCTGGTCATGAGGGTGCATTTGAGTCTCCCATGCCCTATATTCTGGTATTCTGGTATTCATGTATTCTGGTAATCCAAGTAATCAGGTTCACACAACTCCGCTTAGATGGAACAAATTCCTTGCACAGTTTTTGCCCTAACAGGGGTAAACAATTTTTTTTTAATGTCTTCTGAGAAAAAGTCACATGATGGGAAGAATTTGAAGGTGAAGACTATAAAACTCTGAGTAGCCACAGTTTCATATTCTTGATTTTAAGGAGGAAGCAGCCTCCAGGAGGTTCACAAATGGAGGCAGTTTCTGAGGGCTGTAGGGTACACATCACACTCTGAAGGCTCTATTCTCTCTTTGATCAGGTTTCACTTATTAGTAAAATTATGTGGTAATTGTCTATATGCAGATGACTTATATCATTTAGCATTATGTCACACAGATCAATGCTAGTGATGGGAAATGTGTCCAGCTTAAGAAAATGATGAAGTCATTTATATTAATCCATCTGTCCAATCTCATGTGCTTTTCCTGAAGGGCATAATTGAATCTGATATCCAGGATGCCTTTACTATTCTCTATTTATTTTGAATTTTCACCATATATTAAGTTTTAATTTATGTTATGATCAAGCTTTTATTTTATATTTTTTCAAATATACTCTTTTTTCAGGGAAAAATTCACAATACCAACTTTGTATGCTACTCAGAGACCAGACCATCCTAGTTCATGCTGTGTCAACAGTTATGTATCTTCTGTCTGCTTTTTAATTTTAAATTAAAGTTTTTGTGGTGAGTTCAAGTGTGTATGTCTCAGTATGAAAATGGAGGTCTGAAGACAACATGTGGGAATCAATTTTCTTCATCAGATATAGATGAAATTGTCTCACCTGTTGGCAGGTGCTTTTACCCAGTAAGGTATCTCTCCATAACCCTCTCTATTCTTAATGTTGAACGCTGTCTCCTTCATTCAGATTAAACACAACTTTTTTTCTCCATGTTCTCACATCACTTACTTTTGTGTCAAGTTATACAGACCGATTGAGACAGTGTTTGTTGGTCTCATCTTTCATGTCAGTTTCTGGAAAAACAGCTGTAACAGAAGAGAGTAAGACTCAGAAAACTAAAAGATATGCCCTACAAACAAGTCACATTTTATGAGATGTGAGAAGGATCTGCAGGATGGTCAATAGACCTGTTCTGCGTGCAGAGAACCCTGGTTCCTTAGCCAGCACTCACATCTAGGACTCATGACTGCCTGTAGCTCTAGCTCCCTGTGGTCAGTGCCCTCTTCCAGTCTGTGTGGGACCTGTGCAAATGTGACATACACTAACACAGAAACACATATATAAAATAAATTTTATATTTGAAAAACAAGCTATTTAATAATCTGTATCACAATACAATACACATCACTTAATTAAATGTTTTCTATATACAGTGCAACCAAGCAAGTTATACAAATATATACACCATTATAAAGTAGAGCCATAATGCACCCAAAATGTTAGAGGTGTTTAGTCAAATATGACAGAACAGTTTTTAATAATAAGGCATTAAACTACCTCTAGTGATTTTACAATTTCATTTTCAATGATTACATCAATTATTATTTTTCAGAATGCATCTATCAGATTGTTAGAACCATGTCGATATCTTATTGTGTGGATCTAAGTTAAGAAACCAAGCAGTGAATCCTTCACTTAAACAGATGTAGAATGAGATCCTTTTGCAGCTCTTTGATGACAAACAGCTGGATAGTGTTGTGGAGAGCAACCAGGCATTAACAAAGGGCAACTGCTAAGAAGCCTCAGTCTGTTTCAGTCACACTGCATATCAATCTTGCAAATTGGCAAATCCATATTTTTAATCAACATACAAACTGTAGATGGATAAAATGAAACTTTTATTCCTTATCCAGTTTAAATTATATGGACAATCTTAATTCCTGCAGAGAACCTTCATAATATAACACCACAGAAACATTTCAGTGCATTTAAGTTTAGTTACTGGTGCACGGGAGTCCAGGAAGTGGACGTAGTTCATATCATTTTTTCACATATTTTCTACAGATGGAAACACGCAGACACTTTGAAAAATCTATGATGCAGCTTGCAGCATAGCTAAACTAACATTTATCAAGAACAGCATCAGGTCAAAGATATGGATTTCTTTGAATAACATGATCAAATCACTATGAAATTGACAAAATTTGACAAATTTGACCTGAAAATTCCCCTCTGTTTTCTGGGAATATGGTTTATTACCGTTGGTTTAAAAAGAAACTGCTTTGTTAAATGGCCGGGCAGAATAGAGCTAAACAGGAAAACTAAACAGAACGAAGGAAGAAAGAAGACAGAGTCAGGCAGTTGCTATGTAGTTACTGGAGGAGAAAGACACCAGAACCATACCAGAAGGCCACACCCTCATGGTGATTGATAGAAATGGATACATTTAAGATGTAAGAGCTAGTTAGAAATCCATATGAGCCATCAGGGAAAGAGTGTTGCAATTAGTATAGTTTCTCTGTGATTGTTCCTGTCTGAGCAGCCAGAAAACCAATGCACAACATCCTTTTATAAAAATTCATCAGTGTGCTTCCAGTAACGGTAATAGGAAAATCAGTTTTACAAAATATAAATAAGACCATTCTCTCTGTGCTGGAGACATGGCTCAGTAATTGAGAGGACTGGCTTGTCTTCCAGAGGACCCAGGTTCAATTCCTAGCAACCAAATGGTACAGAACAAACTCTCTAGCTCCAGTCAGTCACAGGACATTTGACAATCTCTTCTAATCTTATAGGAGCCAGGCACTGATATGCTAGAAGGACACAAGGACATAACATTGGTAAATTATTGATACACAATACAAATACAGGAATTGTAAAAAAAAATCTCTTCCAAAATGAAGAAAAGTGGAGAATAAGGTTTCACTTATCACTGTAATTTAGTAAGATCTCTCCCTCAGCATAAGGCTCAGTCAGCAGACTGTTTGAGAATAGACGCATACTTAAACTGATTTGGGAGAGTTTTGTCTACAATATTACAGGACTGAGAGCTCTTTCACACTGATTTAATAGAAAAATAAAATATATAGTTTCTCAATTTTTCCCGCTGAGCATGACAACACTCGGGAAGAAGTCCTTCCCTGTGAATCAACACAATGGGGCTAAAAGTTGCATAACCAAGGGTTAAAAAATCTTGAATATTTACCATCAAGGGATTATTTGCTAAAAAGAGACTTAAAAATAGAGAAACAGCACAGTCAGTCCAATAGAAGAAAACAAAACAGAGCATCAGAAGGAGGACACTCTGAGCAGCTCTCAGCTCAGGGGGGGTTCTGTAGAGAAGCTTGGAGTTCTGAAGGTAGAGGACATGCTGGTGGTGCTTGTGGAGAAGAAGTACCATGTAGCCACTGGCCCCTCCCATGGCTCCCTGAAACACAGCATCTCTCAGGACCATGAAAGGGAGAACAATCCATTTTGTTTTCTGACTTTCTAGCATAAAATAACAATAGTTGTCCCCATTCTTAAGCTCTGATATATTCAGGCTTATACTTGTGATGGAATGGATTAGGTTCATACCTATTAAAGCGTTGAGTATCCAAAAGAATAAAAAGAATGGAAGGATGTGCCATGCAGACTTTGGTCTGAACCTCTTCCACCCAGATGCTCTGGGACTGATGGTGATGGCCTGGACCACAGTGAGGAGACTGCTGGTGCAGATGGAGACCCCACGGGAAACCCTTGGCAGGTAAGAGATGATCTTACATCCAATGTCATCTAGGAAGTTTCTCAAGCCAAAAGTTGCCATTGTCTTTGGCAATCCGTTTGCAAGAAGGATTATGATGTTTGTGAAAGCCAAGTGGATGAGAATAAGGTGCACGGGTTTCTTATCAGGACCTCCCCACCAACTGAACATATAATTCACAGAGACAGAAATGTTTCCCAGAGTTCCAAACACAGTCATAAAGAGGAAAACTATTTGCTTAAAAAATTTCAAAAACATTTCTTCCTTCCTGGGTAGAAAATCTTGTATTCGGGATACAAAGAGGTTTTTTCCATAGAGCATCAGTAATGCTAGACATTTATCAGAAAAACATTTTTCATAATAGCATTTTCTGGTATACGAGAGTCAGAGATGGACACATGTGCTGATGTAGACTGGGTCCTGAACTCCTCCTCTTCCCTGCGGACTCTGAGTTATGTGTGTGCTCTGGCAAGTGAGCTTGGTAACTGGGATAAAACCCTAAAGTTTTAAAGGAGATATGTTTGAGCTCTACACTATCAAATTGACTTGTTAAAATGTGAATTTTTTGTGTGTGTCTCTGTGTGTATGTGTCTGTCTGTCCACATGCTGGGATTAGCATAGAAAATTCTCATCATAACAGAAATGAACTATAAATTTCCCCAAACAAAATCTCTCTCTCTCTCTCTCTCTCTCTCTCTCTCTCTCTCTCTCTCTCTCTCTCTCTATTTTATCATATTTTCCCACTGAATTTCAAAGACAAAGGTTCTGTTTTTATTTTCCTCTCAATTAGTGTAACAATTTCGAGATTTGCACTTGACTTCTAAGCCCTATAACTTCAATTTCTACATCCTAACATTTTTAAAGTTTTTATGTTGATCATTCTGTGATTTCACTCCATATGAGTATTTACTGGTTTTTTTTTAAAGTAGTTCTCAATGTCAAGTCCAATTGCACAACCTTTTCATATAGAGCCCTACAGTTAAAGCTGAATCATCAAAAAATAACTTGAAATTTTTCATGTAACTGCCAGGCTGCAGCTAGGGATGGTGGCTAGCAGAACCTTGTGTTGCTTTCTACAACAGGGGGTAGCAGAGATCTCTGATCCTAGGGAAAGACTTCTGGCCATCTGTAAACGCAGTAATTTACCTCAGGTCTAATAAGGGAATACAGAACAGCTCTGGACCAGGGGATCCTGATGAGGTAAACCGAAGAACAGGATTAATGGGGTGTTACATTCTGCCAAAAGCTATAAGTCCTCAATATCAACTGCACATAGCACATTAAGTAGGGGCATACTGGTGTGAGCAGGGGTTCCACTATCTAAGAGTTCATGGTACCATTTGCTTCTGTGGGGCCATTTGAGCAGCTATTATGTCAGATGGTTTTGCAGCCTGTTTTTCCTCCACCCTGTTTGTCAGGCAGATTGGTTTTTTATACACCAGTCTGAGCTGATTCCAGAACTTGGACTCAGGTAACATGTTATTCTTCAAGTTCTGGAGCTCCATTCTCATTTCTCAGGGAATTGTGGAAAGCTTTGGGCACCTTTTCTAGAATATGAAAAATCAGAATATTACAGTGGCTGCACAGTTTGTGTGTTCTGAGTGCATGCAATGCCTCTGTTCACTGCCCTCCTTCCTGTTAAACTCACAAGATTGCTTTAAATGTCTATGTCCGGATGATCTTATCAGAGACCTTCATCAACCTAGCCTTGTCCTGAGATTTGTGTCCAGGTGGCATCATGACTCTAGAAATGTCAGTTATTGCTTTCAACTTCTCCTCTAGCAAAGAGGTAAGTAGTGCCTCTGTGAGTCCTAGACAAGACAGTACCATCTAAATATCTGTACAAATAACATGTGCTCCAGATATTAATAGAAAGCATATCAGCATTCACTGACATATTAAGAATAAAAAATTAAGTGTTTTGTCATTGATTGGAATATGTCAAAATCCCTGTTTTCAGTTCACTCACGTACTGATACACAACATTAAAAATTTTCTGTTTCGTTAGTCCTTGCTTTCATGAGGATTCCTACTTTTCTTGTCCTCTCTTCCCTTTTCCAAGTTTTAAGTCATATTTGAGACCAGGCTCTGATATCCTAATAATTGATTCCTTTCTACTGAAGTCACTATCAATGGAGGAAGAGGTGTCTCATCTTCCACATTATTTGGGAAATGCGAAAGAAAATGAATTTAAAAGACAGGATGGACTTGTGTTTAGATTAATGGGTGATGCCAGAATGAGTCTAACCCCAAAAACCTGCAGCAGGTTACATCCACCCATCCTGGTTGTCTCAAAAAAAAAATAAACAAGCAAGCAGGCAAACAGACAAAAGTAAAAAGATTGTTGTTCTTTGCTGTATATCATGGGATAAACATGAAATGAGCTGTTTCAGGATGTCCTCCTCCACAGCCTGCATCCTAAATAGCAGAGTTCTCAAGATGGTAACGATAACTGTTACACTGAGTGTTGTATTCTTCACCAGCCAGGAATACGATGACTGAATTTAAGACAAGTATTAAAATAGTATGTGATAAAATCGGGAGCCTTTAAGGATGGATACAGACAGAAAACCATCAGAGTGTGAAGGCTATTGTAAAACTATGTCAGTATTAGAAAAGTGAAAATACATCAAAAATGAAAAGGGCAAGACTTACAGACATTAGTGACACTGTTGAAGTCACAGTACTGGCAAAGTTATACCTGAAAGAAGGGTTTTACTTTCTTTCATTTATCTAGTCATTTTTGAGCGAGAGTTTCCCTCTGTAACCAGGCTAGCCCTGAACAGTTCCCCTGCCAAATATCTCTAGTGCTAATGTTACAGCAATGTATCATGATCGTCTCCAGGATTTAGACATCTGAAAGTCTTATCTATTGTATTGATCCATTTGGAAAGGTTAGATAGGCTAAGACCAACCCGGAGCTCTGTCATGGTACTCCAGCCAGAGGATGTTCCATCTCTGTATCTCCAGGAACTAGTCTCCTTACCTCCATGCACTCACCTGGACCTCTGTGGTGCAGACAGGATGTGGAGCAGCTCTGGGAAGGTGACACTTTCCAGGTCATATTTGAACTGTCAGGATTTGTGGGGCTCTTGGCTGACATCAGATATTGCAGACGTCAAGTTTCATGTGGTCACAGTGTCAGGGGAAGGAAGGACTCTGCAGAGCCCCGGTCCCTGAAGTACAGCTTCCCTCTCTCCACAATTACTTCATCTATTTTGCTCAGAAGTTATTTCAAGTTTAATTATGATTTAATTATTTTGACAAGAAAAACAAGAGGGGAGAAAATGAACAACCAACTTAAGTTTCTGTGTACGGAGAGCCCTGCATCTTCTGACTGGTTTTCATTTTCTCAAAGTGCCAAGCTGTGACCTGGGCAGAATCTACTTCTGACACATAGACCAGGTCTCTTGCTTTTCTTTCTGAAATCCCTCATCAGACAGGAGTACAATAAATGATGCTAAGCACTAGAGATTCCACTTTGGTCAAGTCCCAAACATGGACCAGAACGACTTAGAGTCCTTTGTTTTACCTGAACCTGATGGTAGTGAAGGAATTTTCTGTTAATGATTCTTTCATTCTTGCCCCTTAAGTACTTTAAATATCTTATGGGACTTACTTTAACCACAATACTGAGTTTATTTTAAATGTAATCTTTACTTACAAAACATTAGGGGTACCTTTTTAACTTAGCGGTGTCCAAAAGTGGTCCTTCTGTGTATTTTTCAAGTTAGTTCCTAGGAAGCCCTTCCTATCCCAAATGTCATATGAAGTAAATAAAGGTAGGTTCATGACTAAGTTTTAAAATGATGGTGTTAACATTTTATTCTTCAAAGAAAGCACAACAGGGTGTTCTTATGAGATAAGTTCAGGTTGTGGCTATTCCTCTGTGCCCTGAATCATGGTGTCTCCATACATATGGGTGCAACTGGCACATAACAGAAGCTAAACACCCTTTTTTAAAAATGAAATGAAAGCTTTTAAGAAAACCATACAGGATTTCAATTCTACCTATTGAAAGGGAAATCCATAAACACGGAAACTAAGATATATATCATATATGTCAGGGTAGATAGAATTTCAAAAATAAGAGTTATTGACCAAATAGGTATGATGGGAATCGAAACATCCCAGGCTACTCCCAGGGCTGTAGGTTGCTCCTCACAACTCACAGCTCAGCCCCACTGCTGAAGACAACATCTGCACAGCTCATTGAAATGGAGAGGTCAAGTCGGTGCTTGTATAGAGGCTTCACCCCAATTTTTCAGCTTCTTTGATGCAGGAATGTACTCTATATGGTCTCAAAAGAAAAATATAAACTCCAACCCAGCCACAAACCCTTTATCTACAATGGTGACTTGCCTGCAGAATAAAAAATGCCAGGGCAATGGTGAAACAAAGTTTGTAGCAATGGGAAATTGATAACAAATTTGGCTTAAAGTGTCCATGAGATAAAATCCATATCCAACACTGCTTAAGTTTTCGTGAACCTAAGAACAGATTGACCAAGGATCTAGAATAAAACCAAGTCCTACTGGTCTAAGAAAAAAAAATGTAGTAATAAAATGACTCCTAATGATATTCTATTGCATTCATAGATCAGTGTCTTGTCCAGACATCATCAGAGAAGCTTATTCCTACAGCAATGAGAGCAAATACACAGACCCACAGACAGACGATACACAGAGAATGAGAGACCTTGGAACACTCAGCCCTTAAATGGGATGTCTCCATCAAATTCTTCCCCTCAGAGATCAGAGAATCCTGTAGAAGAGGAGGTGAAAGAAAGAGCCAAAGGAATTAGCCAAAAGAATTAGCCTTCCTTTTCTTACTATTAGTAATATCCTTATCTTCATTAAGTATTTTATAACTGCTCAGATTAATGTCAAAGTGACCCAGAATTAAATGGGGGATCTTTCTACCTTTTTTATATTTCGTTATAATGTATTTTTGGAACTCTGTCAAATACTTCCTCATCTAAATTTCCTTCTCTTGAAAGGCAGGGCTTGGTCTTCCCCCCTACCCTCTGGGGCCACAAGATCTCCCCAGAGCAGCTCCCTTGCACGCTGGGCCTGGACTGTGGGCTCAGGTTGGCAGGGGCAGTTCCTTTGCTTTGAGAGCCTGCCTGAGGAGAGGTAAGCTCTGTCTCAGCTCAGCCACACTCCTGGCCAGCAAGAGACAGTGATCTTCTAGCAGACATCCATTGGAGGAGGGGTGAGTTTGCTACTGGCCCGAGGGCTTTGGCTAGGAGGAATTCAGACTTTCCCTGCCCCCCTTGACTTTCTGGTCACCAGGCAGAGGCGGGTCCTCCCTGCGGAGCTCTCCCGAATCCTATCCCAGCCTATATCCAGGTACACCTTCCTCTCTTCCCCCCTCCCCTCTGGGGCCACAAGATCTCCCCAGAGCTGCTCCCTTGCACGCTGGGCCTGGGCTGTGGGCTCAGGCCGGCAGGGGCAGTTCCTTTGCTTTGAAGAGCCTGCCTGAGGACAGGTAAGCTCTGTCTCAGCTCAGCCACACTCCTGGCCAGCAAGAGACAGTGATCTTCTAGCAGTCATCCATTGGAGGAGGGGTGAGTTTGCTACTGGCCCGAGGGCTTTGGCTAGGAGGAATTCAGACTTTCCCCGTCCCCCTCGACTTTCTGGTCACCAGGCAGAGGAGGCTCCTCCCTGCAGAGCTTTCCCAAATCCTATCCCAGTCTTTATCCAGGAACACCTTCCTCTCTTCCCCCCTTCCCTCTGGGGCCACAAGATCTCCCCAGAGCAGCTCCCTTGCGCACTGGGCCGAGGCTGTGGACTCAGGCCGGCAGGGGCAGTTCCTTTGCTTTGAGAGCCTGCCTGAGGACAGGTAAGCTCTGTTTCAGCTCAGCCACACTCCTGGCCAGCAAGAGACAGTGATCTTCTAGCAGTCATCCATTGGAGGAGGGGTGAGTTTGCTACTGGCCCGAAGGCTTTGGCTAGGAGGAATTCAGACTTTCCCCGTCCCCCTCGACTTTCTGGTCACCAGGCAGAGGAGGCTCCTCCCTGCAGAGCTCTCCCAAATCCTGCCCCAGTCTTTATCCAGGCACACCTTCCTCTCTTCCCCCCTTCCCTCTGGGGACACAAGATCTCCCCAGAGGAGCTCCCTTGCGCACTGGGCCGGGGCTGTGAGTGCAACCCGGCAGGAGGGAGTGCCTGTGTTTCAATAGACTGCCTGCCGAAAGGTAGACCTTCTGTCAGTGAAGTCCCTGCCCAACAAGGGAACCTGACCTGGTACCAGAAGATCCAATAGAGGGCATTTGAAAGAAGAGATGGGCAGACAACAAGGCAAGAACTACTCCAACAATCTAAAAAACAACATGAAAACACCAGATACCCATGACCCTATAATAGAAGGTCTTGAACCTCTTAATTCAGAAGAAGCAGAAAAAAAATGCCATTATGAAAGCAATAGAGTCCCTTAAACAGGATATGAATAACTCCCTTAGAGAACTGGATGAGAAGTACAACAAAAAGAATGAAGAAATGAGTAAAGAAATGGATGAGAAATATAACAAAAAGTTCGAAGAAATGGTTAAATCCATGAATGATACACTGGGAAACCAAGAAAAAATAATCAAACAGGTAATGGAAACAGTTAAAGAATTGAAAACTGAAATGGAGGCAATGAAGAAAACACAAAACGAGGGCCGGCTGGATATGGAAAATCTAGGTAAACGAACAGAGACTACAGAATCAAGCATAACCAATAGGATACAAGAGATGGAAGAACGAATCTCAGAGTCTGAAGATACCATAGAGAAAATAAATGCTCTGATCAAAGAAAACAGCAAATCCAATAAATTCTCATCACAAAAGATTCAAGAAATCTGGGACACAATAAAAAAACCAAATCTAAGAATAATAGGGATCAAAGAAGGAGAAGAACTGCAGATCAAAGGACCAGAAAATATATTTAACAAAATTATAGAAGAAAACTTTCCCAACATAAAGAATGATATTCCTATGAAGGTTCAAGAAGCATACAGAACACCGAATAGACTTGATCAAAAAAAAATCCCCTAGCCATATAATAATCAAAACACAAAACATACAGATTAAAGAAAGAATATTAAGAGCTGCAAAGGAAAATGGGCAAGTAACTTATAATGGTAAACCTATCAGACTTACACCGGACTTCTCTATGGAAACCATGAAAGACAGAAGGTCCTGGATAGAGGTACTTCAGAAACTAAGAGAGCATGGATGCAAACCCAGACTACTATACCCAGCCAAGCTATCATTCACTATCAATGGAGAAAACAAAATATTCCAAGATAAGAACAAATTTAAACAATTCATAGCCACAAACCCAGCCTTACTGAAAGTAATAGAAGGAAAATCGCAACCCAAAGAATCCAACATTGCCAACATTACCTACAATAACTCAGACATCTAGCGACCCTTCACGAGCTTAACTCAAAAAAAGGGACACATACAAACTCTATTAAACAAATAAACAAAAAATAATAATAACCGGAGTCAACAACCACTGGTCATTAATATCACTTAATATTAATGGACTCAATTCACCTATAAAAAGGCACAGACTAAGAGATTGGATACGAAAACAGGATCCAACATTCTGCTGTTTACAAGAAACACACCTCAACCACAAAGACAGACATCTACTCAGAGTAAAGGGCTGGGAAAAGGTTTTTCAAGCAAAAGGACCTAAGAAACAAGCAGGTGTGGCCATTTTAATTTCCAACAAAATTGACTTCAAACTAAAATCAATCAGAAGAGATGGAGATGGACATTTTATACTCATAACAGGAACAATTCATCAGGAGGAAGTCTCAATCCTGAATATCTACGCCCCTAATATAAAGCCTCCTACTTATGTAAAAGAAACACTTCTAGAACTCAAGGCAGTCATCAAACCACACACACTAATAGTAGGAGACTTCAACACTCCTCTCTCACCAATGGACAGGTCAATCAGACAGAAACCTAACAGAGAAATAAGAGAATTATTGGAGGTATTGAATCAAATGGACTTAACAGACATCTATAGAACGTTCCACCCAAATAGGAATGAATATACCTTCTTCTCTGTGGCTCATGGAACCTTCTCAAAAATTGACCACATACTGGGCAACAAAGTAAACTTCCACAGATACAAAAAAATTAGTAACCACCTGTGTCTTGTCAGACCACCATGGATTAAAGTTAGAATTCAACAACAGTGCTACCCCCAGGAAACCAACAAATTCATGGAAGTTGAGCAGTCAACTACTGAATCACCCCTGGGTCAAGGAAGAAATAAAGAAAGAAATTAAACTCTTCCTTGAATTTAATGAAAATAAAGACACAACATATTCAAGCCTATGGGACACTATGAAAGCAGTGCTAAGAGGAAAGTTCATAGCACTAAGTGCCCAATTAAAGAAAACAGAGAAAGAACACATTGGAGACTTAACAGCACTCTTGAAAGCTCTAGAAAAAAAAGAAGCTGATTCACCCAGGAGGAGTATAAGACTGGAAATAATCAAGCTGAGGGCTGAAATCAACAAAATAGAAACAGAGAAAACAATCCAAAGAATCAATGAATCAAAAAGCTGGTTCTTGGAGAAAATCAACAAGATCGACAAGCCCCTATCCAAATTAATCAAACGGCAGAGAGAGAACATGCAAATTAATAAATAGAAATTAAAAGGGGGACATAACCACAGACGCAGAGGAAATTCAGAGAATCATTAGATCTTACTACGAAAATTTATATGCCACAAAGTTGGAAAATGTACAAGAAATGGACATTTTTTTAGATAACTACCATATACCAAAGTTGAACCAAGACCAGTTGAACAATCTAAACAGACCTGTCAGTCGTGAAGAATTAGAAGCTGTAATCAAAAATCTCCCTACCAAAAAAAGCCCAGGACCAGATGGTTTCAATGCAGAATTCTACCAGAACTTCCAGGAAGAGCTAATACCTATACTCCTTAATGTATTTCACAATATAGAAACAGAAGAATCATTGCCAAACTCTTTTTATGAGGCTACAGTTACCCTGATACCAAAACCACACAAAGACACAACCAAGAAAGAGAATTACAGACCAATCTCACTCATGAACATTGATGCCAAAATACTCAATAAAATACTGGCAAACCGAATCCAAGAATACATTAGAAAAATTATCCATTATGAGCAAGTGGGCTTCATCCCAGAGATGCAGGGCTGGTTCAACATACGCAAATCTATCAATGTAATCCATCATATAAATAAACTGAAAGAAAAAAACCATATGATCATTTCATTGGATGCTGAAAAAGCATTTGACAAATTTCAACACCCATTTATGATAAAGGTGTTGGAGAGACTGGGGATACAAGGATCATACCTAAATATAATAAAAGCAATATACAGCAAGCCGTCAGCTAACATCAAATTGAATGGAGAGAAACTCAAAGCCTTTCCTCTAAAATCAGGAACACGACAAGGCTGTCCACTCTCACCATACCTCTTCAATATAGTGCTTGAAGTTCTAGCAATAGCAATAAGACAACATAAGGGGATCAAGGGGATACGAATTGGAAAGGATGAAGTTAAACTTTCATTATTTGCAGACGATATGATAGTGTACATCAGCGACCCCAAAAATTCTACCAAAGAACTCCTACAGTTGATAAACACCTTTAGTAATGTGGCAGGATACAAGATCAACTCCAAAAAATCGGTAGCCCTCCTATACACAAAGGATAAAGAAGCAGAGAGGGAAATCAGAGAAACATCACCTTTCATGATAGCCACAAATAGCATAAAATATCTTGGGGTAACTCTAACCAAGGAAGTGAAAGACCTATTTGACAAGAACTTTAAGTCCTTGAAGAAAGACATTGAGGAGGATACCAGAAAATGGAAAGACCTCCCCTGCTCTTGGATTGGGAGAATCAACATAGTAAAAATGGCAATTCTACCAAAAGCAATCTATAGATTCAATGCAATTCCCATCAAAATCCCATCAAACTTCTTCACAGACCTGGAGAGAACAATAATCAAGTTTATACGGAAAAACAAAAATCCTGGGTTTTTTTAATAAATTTCCTTTTTAATAAAGGAACTTCTGGAGGCACTACCATCCCTGACTTCAAACTCTATTACAGAGCAACAGTATTGAAAACAGCTTGGTATTGGCATAACAACAGAGAAGTCGACCTATGGAACCGAATAGAAGACCCGGGTATTAACCCACAAACGTATGAACACCTGATTTTTGACAAGGAAGCTAAAGGTATACAATGGAAGAAGGAAAGCATCTTTAACAAATGGTGCTGGCATAACTGGATGTCAACCTGTAGTAGAATGAAAATAGATCCATATCTATCACCATGCACAAAACTCAGGTCCAAATGGATTAAAGACATCAACATTAATCCGACCACTTTGAACCTGATAGAAGAGAAAGTAGGAAGTAGTCTACAAGATATAGGCACAGGAGACCACTTCCTAAGCAGAACCCCAGGAGCGCAGACAATAAGAGAAACAATAAATAAATGGGACCTACTGAAACTGAGAAGCTTCTGTAAAGCAAAGGACACTGTCAGTAAGACAAAAAGGCTACCTTCTGACTGGGAGAAGATCTACACAAACCCCTCAACAGACAAAGGTCTGATCTTCAAAATATACAAAGAACTCAAAAAACTAGACACTAAAACTCTAATTAACCCAATTAAAAAATGGGGTACTGAACTGAACAGAGAATTCACAACAGATGAACTTCGAATGGCTAAAAAGCACTTAAGGTCATGCTCAACCTCCTTAGCGATCAGGGAAATGCAAATCAAAACCACTTTGAGATATCATCTTACACCTGTCAGAATAGCCAAACTCAAAAACACCAATGATAGACTATGCTGGAGAGGATGTGGAATGAGGGGAACACTCATCCATTGTTGGTGGGAATGCAAACTTGTGCAGCCACTGTGGAAATCAGTGTGGCGGTTTCTCAGGAAACTGGGAGTCAGCCTCCCTCAGGACCCAGCAATTCCACTCTTGGGAATATACCCAAGAGATGCCCTAACATACTACAAAAGCATTTGTTCTACTATGTTCATAGCAGCACTATTTGCAATAGCCAGAACCTGGAAACAACCTAGGTGCCCCTCAATAGAGGAATGGTTAAAAAAGGTGTGGAACATATATACATTAGAGTTTTACTCAGCGGTAAAAAGCAATGACATCTTGACTTTTGCATGCAAATGGATGGAAATAGAAAACGCTTTACTGAGTGAGGTAAGCCAGACCCAAAAAGAGGAATATGGTATGTATTCACTCATAAGTGGATTCTAACCGTAATTAAAGGTCTTTGAGCCTATTATTCATGATCCTAGAGAAGCTAAATAAGAAGGTGAACCTGACGAAAATCATGTAGCTATCCTCCTGGAGATTGGAAATAGACAAGAGTGCCAGGTAACCTCGGGTGCATGGGGGGGTGGGGGGGCTGTTGGAAGGGGAGAGGGTTAGAGAGAAGGGAGTAGGGGAGGAATGGGGAAAGATCGGGGGACTGGGATGGGGGGGAGGGAGAATGGATAGATATGGGATCAGGGAAGTATATACCTCAACTAAGGGAGTCATTTTAGGGTTTACAAGAGACTTGAGTATAAAGGGGATCCCAGGTCCAAGGAGAGATCCCCAGATTGTTCTCTGGACAGAGGAGATGGTGCCTGAACCGGCCTTGGCCCACAACCATACTGATGAACATTTTGCATATCACCATAGAACCCTCATCTGGCGATGGAGGGAGATGGAGGCGGAGACCCACGTCGAAACACTGGACCTAGCTCCCTAGGTCCAAATGAGAGGCAGAAGGAAGGAGAACGTGAACAAAAAAGGGAAGAGCAGAGGAAACCTTCATCCGACGTTGGATGGCAATACAGACGGAGACCCATATTGGAGCACCGGACGGAACCCTCCACGGTCCAAATGAGGAGCAGAAGGATGAAGAAAATGAAAAAAGAAATCAGGACTGCGATGGGAGCCATCACCCACTGATACAAGGGGACTGATCTAATGAGAGTTCACCAAGGCCAGCTGGACTGGAACTGAACGAGCACGTGATCTAACCAGATTCTCTGAATGTGGCCGGATTCTCTGGATGTGGCTGGCCCAAAGTCTTTCTGAAAAGCCATTGACAATGACACTGGGACTTGTTTCCTCTGCATATACTGGATTTTTGGGATCCAGTCTGTTTGGATACTCACCTTCCTGGACCTGGAGGGAGGAGGGAGGAACTTGAACTTCCCACAGGGCAGGAAACCCTGACTACTCTTAGGGATGGAGAGGGAGGAGGAGAGGGAGTGGGGGAAGTGGGAGGGTGTTGGGAGGAGGGGCGGAAATGGAAACTTTTATGATTTAATAAACTTAAAAAAAAGGCAGGGCTTGTACACACAAACAACTTAATAGCTGCGATAATGATATTAGTGCTCCTTTTTTCTTTAAAAAAAATGAAGCAGAAAGTCAACATTAGACGAAGCCTTCCCTGGTTTCTGCCCCATTATTCTCACTCATCTCCTTCCATGAGGGTCCCCCCCTCTCTGATTTCATAGACAACTTCAGGTCCCTTTTCAGGCACCACTTGTCACCCTCCAGAGGTAGTGGGACCTGGGAGAATGAGGTGGACTGGAGACTCATGCAACAGCCAACTTTATTCAGAGCAGCAGACAAGTTATACTCTGAGGGTAAGAACGTTCACATGAGATTATGCTGTATACAATGGCAAAGCCAAGCTAAGCATGACAAAATCATGTTTTTCACAGAAGCATACTAAGGACTTTTTAAACTTTTAAAAGATTATCAATAACAAGCAAAAAGTGGCAATCAGAAATAAACCCACTCCTTTCTGCTATGCCTGGATGGAACATAGAAACACATTCCAAGAAAATTTCTGTGATTTGGAGAAACAGAGAGAAAAGATTTTGTCCTGTTTACTTGGAGTGTTTCCACAAGCACTCAAAATTCCCAAACTACTCCATTCCTGAGTCATGTTATTAAACGGAGGGAAGGGTTTGTTTGGTTTACACTTCCACATCACTGTTTATCATCAAGGCATCAAGACAGGAACTCACCTAGTGCAGGAGTCTGGAGGCACAAGCTGATGCAGAGGTGATGGAGGGGTGCTGCTTACTGGCTTGTTCACTATGGTTTCCAGTCTTCTTTTGTATAGAATCCAGTACCATTTACCAAAGGATGGTACTATCATCAAAGGGCTGGGAACTCCACTATCAACCAGTAATAAGAAAATACCCTACATTTGTATTTTTATGGTGGTGTTTTCTCAGTGGATCTTTTCTCTTTTTAGATAACACTAGCTTGTGTCAAATTGGCAGAACTAGCCAGTCCATGGTCACTGGCCACCATGAACCAGTGACTCTAAGGCCCACAGAATACCTTTGGCACAGTAGAGTGGTTGCCTGCCCTATGGTGCTGGTAATGAAACAGAATCTTGTAGGGACGTGGAAGCCGTGGAAGCCGTGGAAGCCGTTTTTACAGCTTTGCCTAAGATTCCAGCCTCCACTTCTTCCTGCCTTTGTTGCTTACTGACTTGGGGAGTGCATAGGAGGTAGAATCGTGATAGAGGCTTGGGATCTTTTCTCATACAGCTTTTCGGGGGGGGGGGGGGGGACAGTTGTCACCTGTGTTGGAACCAGAATTTCTGGTCATGCAGGTGCATTTGAGTCTCCCATGCCCTATAAACTACAGTGTATTCTGGTAATCCAAGTAATTAAATTCACTCCACTCCGCTTAGATGGAACCAGTTCCTTGCACAGTTTTTGCCCTAACAGGGGTAAACAATTTTTTAATGTATTCCTAGGAAAAGGTACATGACAGGAAGAATTTGAAGGTGAAGACTGTAAAGCTCTGAGCAGCCACAGCTTCATACTTATGTTTATATTCATGAACCATTCACCAGCAGGTTCACACATGGATGCAGTTTCTGAGGGCTGTAAGGTACACACCACACTCTGAAGGCTCTATTCTCTGTTCTATCGGGTTCTACTTATTAGTAAAATTTTGTGGTAATTGTCTATATGCAGATGACTTATATCATTTAGCATTATGTCGCACAGGTCAATGCTAGTGATGGGAAATGTGTCCAGCTTAAGAAAGTAATGAAGTCATTTATACTAATCCATCTGTCCAATCGCATGTGCTTTTCCTGAAGGGCATAATTGAATCTAATATACAGGTTGCCTTTACTATTCTCTACTTATTTCGAATTTTCACCTTATATTAAATTTTAATTTATGATCTGATCGAGCTTTTATTTTATATTTTTTTCACATCTACTCTTTTTCAGCGAAAAAATTCACAATACCAACTCTATATACCACTCAGAGACCAGACCATCCTAGTTTATGTTGTGTCAACAGTTATATATCTCCTGTCTGTTTTTTAATTTTAAATTAAAGTTTTTGTGGTGAGTTCAAGTGTGTATGTCTCAGAATGAAAATGGAGGTCAGAAGACAACATGCTGGATTCAGTTTTTTTCATCAGAGATAGATGAAATTGTCTCACCTTTCGGCAGGTGCTTTTACCCACCAAGGCCTCTCTATTCTTAATGGTGAACACTGTTTCCATCATCCAGATTAAGCACAACTTTCTTTCTCCATGTTGTTATTTCACTTCCTTTTGTGTCAAGTTATACAGACCGACTGAGACAGAGCTGTTAGTCTCACCTTTCATGTCAGTTTCTGGAAAAACAGCTGTAACAGAAGACGATGAGACTCAGAGAACTAAGAGATGTTCCCTACAAACACGTCACACTACATGAGAAATGTGAGAAGGAGCTGGAGGGATGGTTAGGAGACTTGCTCCTCTTGCAGAGGACCCTGGTTCCTTACCAAGCGCTCACATCTAGGACTCATGACTGCCTGTAGCTCTAGCTCCCTGTGGTCAGAGCCCTGTTCTGGTCTGTGTGGTGAACTGCACAAATGTGACACACACTCACAGAGACACATGCATAAAATAAATCTTGATAGTGGAAGAACATGCTATTTAATAATCTGTAGCACAATACACATCACTTACTTAAATATTTTCTATATACAGTGCAACCAAGCAAAATATAAAAATGTATACATCATTATAAAGTAGAGCCATGATGCACCCAAAATGTTAGCGGTGTTTAGTCAAATATGACAGAACAATTTCTAAAATCAGGCATAAAACTACCTCTAGTGATTCTAAAATTTCATTTTCAATGATTACATCAATTATTATTTTTCAGGATACATCTATCAGAGTCTTAGTACCATACTAATATCTTATTTTGTGGATCTATGTTAAGAAATCAAGCAGTGAATCCTTCACTTAAACGAATGTAGAATCAGATCTTTTGCAGCTCTTTGATGACAAACAGCTGGATAGTGTTGTGGAGAGCAACCAGGCATTAACAAAGGGCAGCTGCTAACAAGCCTCAGTCTGTTTCAGTCACACTGCATATGAATCTTGCAAAATGGCAAATCCACATTTTTTAATCAACATACAAACTATCGATAGATAAAATGAAGCTTTACCATGTATTCCTTATCCAGTTTATCCCATATGGACAATCTTCATTCCTGCAGAGAACCTTCATAATATAACACCACAGAAACATTTCAGTGCATTTAAGTTTAGTTACTGGTGCATTGGGAGTCCAGGAAGTGGACGTAGTTCATATCATTTTTTCACATATTTTCTACAGATGGAAACATGCAGACACTTTGAAGAATCTCAAAACTGCATCATAACTAAACTAACATTTTGCAAGTACAATATCAGGTACAAGATATGGATTTCTTTGGATAATATGATTAAATCACTATGAAATTGACAAAATTGGCCAAATTTAATGTAGAATTTACCCTCTGTATCCTGTGAATATGTTTTATTACCATTGACTAAAAAGAAGAAGCTTTGTTCAATGGCAGGGCAGAATAGAGCTATGCAGGGAAACTAAACTGAACGAAGGGAGAAAAAAGGCTGAGTTAGGCAATTGCTATGTAGTTGCTGGAGGAGAAAGACACCGGAACCAAACTAGAAGGACACACATGGTTTTCCTGCCTGAGATGGGTGCTGATTAGAATCTTGCCGGTAAGCCACAGTCGCGTGTAGGTACACATATTAATAAAAATGGGTTAAATTAAGATGTAAGAATTAGCCAATAAAAAACAAGAGCTAATGGGCCAAGCAGTAACTTAATGAACACAGTTTCTTTGTGGTTATTTCGGGTGTAAGCTAGCCAGGCGGCCGAAAAAGAACAAGGCCCCTCTCTCCATGCAACACATACCCTCATGGTGCTTAATAGAAATGGATTGATTTAAGATGGAAGAGCTAGCGAGAAATCCAGCTGAGCCATCAGGGAAACAGTATTGCAATTAGTATAGTTCCTGTGTGATTTTTCTGGACTGGGCAGCCAGGAAAACAATGCTCAGTCTCCTTTTACACAAATTCATCTGTGTGCTTCCAGTATTGCTGATAAACAAATCAGTTTACAAAAATATAAATAAGACCATTTTCTCTGTGCTGGAGACATGGCTCAGGAGCTGAGAGCACTAGCTTGTCTTCCAGAGGACCCAGGTTCACACTTTGGCACAAAACAAATGCTCTAACTCCAGTCAGTCACAGGACATTTGACAATATCTTTTACCCTTACAGGCGCCAGGCATGTATGTGATACAAGGAGAGAATGCTGGTAAATTATTGATACACAATAAAAATCGGGAATTTTTAAAGATCCCTTTGCAAAAGAGGAAAAGTGGAGAATGAGGTTACAATTGTCACTGTAATTTACTAAGATCTCTCTCTCAGGTCAAGGCTGAGTCACCAGGAAGACTGTCTGAGAATAAACACATACTTAAACTGATTTGTGAGAATTTTGTCTTACCCACAATATTACAAACCTGAGAGCTCTTTCACACTCATCTAATAGAAAAATAGAAGAGATATTTTCTCAATTTTTCCCACTGAGCATGCCAGCAATCAGGCAGAAGTCTTTCCCTGTGAATCAACACAACAGGACTAAAAGTTGCATAACCAAGTGCCAGAAATTTTTGAATATTTACCATCAAGAAATTGTCCACTAAAGAGAGACTGAAAAATAGAGAAAAAGCACAGTCAGCCCAATAGAAGAAAACAAAACAGAGCATCAGAAGGAGGACACTCTGAGCAGCTCTCAGCTCAGGGGGAGTTCTGTAGAGGAGCTTGGAGTTCTGAAGGTAGAGGACATGCTGGTGGTACTTGTGGAGAAGAAGTACCATGTAGCCACTGGCGCCTCCCATGGCTCCCTGAAACACAGCATCTCTCAGGACCATGAGAGGAAAAACAATCCATTTTGTTTTCTGACTTTTTTGCATAAAAGAACAATAGGTGTTTTCACTCTTAAACTGTGATATATTCAGACTTGTACTTGTGATGGAATAAATTAGGCTAACACTTATTAAAGCATTGAGTATCCAAAAGAATGAAAAGAATGGAAGAATGTGCCATGCAGACTTTGGTATGAGCCTTCTCCACCCAGATGCTCTGGGACTGATGATGATGGCCTGGACCACAGTGAGGAGACTGCTGGTGCAGATGGAGACCCCACGGGCCACCCTTGACAGGTAAATGAGGATCTTGCATCCTATGTCATCTAGGAAGTTTCTAAAACCAAAAGCTGCCATTGGCTTTGGTAATCCTTTTGCAAAAAGCATTATGATGTTTGTAAAAGCCAGGTGGATGAGAATAAGATCTATAGGTTTCTTCTCAGGCCCTCCACATCATTTGAACATATAATTCACAGAAACGGAAATGTTTCCCAGAGTTCCAAACACAGTCATGAAGAGGAAAACTATTTGCTTAATAAATTTCAAAAGCATATCTTCCTTTCTGGGTAGAAAATCTTGTACTCAGGATACAAAGAGGTTTTTTTCCATAAAGCATCAGTAATGCCAGACATTTATCTGAAAAACATTTTGCATAATAGCATTTTCTGGTGTATGAGAGTCAGAGATGAAACCCATGCCCAACACTGCTCAGGCGCCCAAGAACCTGAGAACAGATTGACCAGGGATCTAGAATAAAACCAAGTACTACTGATCTAAGAAAAGAAAAAAAATGTAGTAGTAAAATGACTCCTAATGATATTCTATTGCATTCATAGATCAGTGTCTTGTCCAGTCATCATCAGAGAAGCTTCCTCCTGCAGCAGATGGTAACAAATACACAGACCCACAGTCAGACACTACACAGAAAATGAGAGACCTTGGAACACTCGGCCCTTAAATGGGATGTCTCCATCAAATTCTTCCCCTCAGAGGTCAGAGAATCCTGTAGAAGAGGAGGTGGAAAGAGTATGAGAGCCAAATGGAAAGCAGCACATCCAGAAAACCAAACTCTAAATTGACACGAGCAAAGCCCATGTGATCTGCAGCAGGTCCTCTGCGTATATATCACGGCTTAACGTTTAGTGTTCTTAAAGGATTCCTGAGTGTACAAATGAGTTGGTCTCTGATTTCTGTGCGTTCTTCTAGGTGATTTTCCTTTTATTTGTCTTAGCCAACATCAGTGTAATAGCTCTTGTTTTATATTATTATATTTTCAAAAATGGATAAATTGAATAAATTAATTAATTGAAATCTAACCAGTGGGTTAAAGGTTAATGACTAAACTGTCACTTACGCTTTCTCTGAAAGCAAAAATCAGTTTTATCCAAAAGTCACACTGGGTGTACCAACCACTCCAGGACAGGTTTCAGATGCAGGCGTAGTTGAAAACATATGATTGAACTAAGAAAGCTTTTGTTTTCATGCTTTTACTTGGTTAAAGTTTGGTGTTTGTTTGGTTTTTTGCATGTATTTTTGTTTTCTTGGTTTTACATGATTTTATTGTTATATTCATTTTTGTGTGTGTGTTTTGAAAATGAGTTTGTATTTGGGAGGGTAGAGATGAGCAAGGGATCTGGAAGGACTTAGGGAGGGGCAAATTTATGATCAAAATATATTTTAAATTTTAAAATTATTTTAAACAGAAAGATAAAATAACAATAATAAAAAGAAATTTAAAATAATTATCTCTAATTCCAGAAGGAGCACTTCCTTCGGCTTTTTATTTTGTTTAGAAAAATTCTAAATATCTTCGTTGTCTTTGAAATATAAAGAAAATATAACAGTTTAAAGTTTGTAGTGCTTTGAATAGGTTGTTCTATAAAATATGAGAAAATATTAGAAAGAGATCCCTTCATGCAGCTTCTATCTGGGAGATCTATAGAGAAAATTGGCTCTCCACAAGGAGAGTACATGATGGGGGTCACTGGTGACCTCCATTTTGCCCCACACACTGACCCCATATGAAGGATATTCCCTTGTAACAGGTAGCACTGAAGAGTGATAAACCCTGGCTGTAGAGACTGCTCAGGGTTAGAATGCTTTGCTTCCAAGTTGAGTGTCACCTCAGATAACACCTGGTGGGTGTCAGCTTGCCTGTAATTCCAGACTCAGAAGCCAGGGACAGGTTACCCCCAGAGGAACTGGGTGGTGAGATTGGCCATTTGTTTTGCTCTGTGTTTGACTGACAGATCCCAACTCAGTAAAGAGGATGGTGGAGGATGATTCCTGACACCAACCTCAGTCTCCTGCATGCAGGGGAGCACATATGTGCATCTCCTCACACACGTGTGCCCATCCAGTCCCAAAGATGTAAACACACATGAAAAATCAAAACTACAAAAAAAAAATCCACAAGGCCACTGCTTCTTTCAGAAATCAGGAGCCAAACTGACAAAGGAAATGGCTTTACTTATTGTTTGGATAAAGCAGGGGGAAAGACTCTTCCTTTCTCTCCCCCTTGTCTGCAGCAAAGTTACAATTTTATAACAAAGATAGGAAATCCAGGAAATGTCCATGTGTCCTCATAACTATCTGAAGGTTCTCTGGGGTGCAGGGCAAGTTCCTCCACTGATAGTGTCAGGGCTCCTAAGGGTGGGACCGACTCATGGGCAAATGTCAGTTATCTCTGTGTATTGTAAAAAGTAGGGAATATACATTTCTTTTTAGAATATCTGATCTTCTGCCATGACAGTTACATCCTGACACCTCTTTCTCTGTTTCTCTCATGCTCTTTGTTCTTGGTAGAGCCTATGATAAGTAGGCAATGCTGGGGTATTTCCCTGACATGATAAACACGGGAGCACATTGACGGGACATAAATGTGGATGATCATTAGCTCTTCCTTTTTTGTTTGTAGTCCTACGTTCCTGGCAATGGGGTCTCCTTCAGTGTTTTTCTGACAAGTGAGCAAGAAATCCCAAGTCACATGATGGGCACAGTGGAGAGGGAGGCAGGTAAGGATCTGTCCAGCTCCATCCAGGGAAATGTTTCTGCCAACTGGAATATCTATTTGGATGATTTAGTAATCTATTTTGTGTTGTTATAAAATATTTGAGATTAAGTACTTTGTGTAAAGGTGTTGGGATTCCAGGTTTTCCCGGGCTCCTGGAGGCCAAAGCAGAGAACTGTTTATGCTCAACCAGCTTAGCTTCCTGCTAACTTCTGCTGCCAGCCTGGTGACTTAGCACAGAGCCTTGTTTTATCTTATGGTAATTTTCTCAACCTGCCTGGGAGAGCTCACAGCGCCAAGGTCCCTCTACCCTGTCTGACACTGCCCTGCACTCCTCGCCCACCTGCCTGCGGAGAAGCTCACTCGGCGCCAGCTTCCCCAACCCCCTCTGGCTGGGAGGGGTTTCCTCTACTGGGGCAAAAGAGTATATTAACCCTGGATTAAGTTAAATAAACGGGCATTCTCCTCTTGGCGAATGACTCGAACTCTCTGTATGTGTGTGCGTCTCTGTGTTTAACCCCTAGGACCTTACCCAGCTCTTGGAAGGTATGGAACCGCGGTCCATACTGGGTGGGTGGTGATGCAGACTTGGGTGTGGAATGTTTGCCGCATAAAGGTCTATTTGGATCACAATTCTTTTATCTGGAAGGTACAATGGCATAGCACTATTGTGCTGTTGAGGGACTCTTGGATGCTTCACAGTGTGTTAAGAAAGAGAACAGGAAAGGACTACATACAGAAGAGGTCTTGTTATATAACACACTCCCATAAGAATGACTTAATCCTTGACATCTCTTCTTCATTCCAAATAAGGTTCTACATCGTCAGTACTGCCAGATGGGCATCACATTTCCAACTCATAGATCAGTAAGTGAACCTTAAACCATATTGAAACCACAGAATTTGCTTAATATGCAAATAATATTTAACATAGCTGAAACTCTATTTGTCTTTATTTGAACATGCAACCCAATTCTCCAAACCATAGTCATCCAATGAATTATCATAGATAGTTACCAAGTATTTTAAGTAAAAAAAAAAAAACTCTCTAACTTAACATTTTAGTCTCCAGTAAACATTATTGGTTCTATCTTAAATTATTGGAGATCTAGCTAAATCATACCATCCCTGTAACTACTAATGCCCAAATCCAAACTTCCCACATTTTTACATCCACAGAGATTGCTAGATCACATCCCATATGAAGACATCATGCCCTTGAATCTTTCGGTCCAAGAGCACCTGCTCTTGCATAGGGATTTTGACTTTGAGCTGCCACATTTTCTGTCTATCAAGCCGCCCTATCCCCAGGCTCATCCCAGATGACGAGGCACAAGAGTGTAAAATAGAATTGTTACTTCCTGATCTAGAGTTGCTCTAAAAAGCACCTTCCACTCGGAGCCTCTCAGTGGCCTTGCTAACACCATCTCAGAACCACACAGTCCTTTCATTGACTCTCCTTCCCTATTGCATCTGTACCACTGTCTGAATGCTCTCCTTGTCTGACTCTGCTCATACTCAACCTGGACCGTGCACAGTCAGTCTTATTTTCCATAGCACATTTCTCTCATGTTTTTCTCTAACACAACTTTCTTGTACCCATTGTGGCCAGCAAGAGCACCAAGGGGTGGCTTTTAAAATGTGCCATAATCTGCCATTCTTTTACTCAAGGTTATTCTGTGGTCTCCTATTATCCTCATAGGCAAACTTACACATTGTGTCTATTACTTCAATTTTTGTAGCATAGACCTGATCCCCATCTCATCAATTACATGCCTTCCTTCTGTCAGAAGTTAAAAATGTTCTCCCACAAATGCCCCCATGCAAAATACTATACTTCTGCGGAGTTTTTGCTTTTGCTAGAGGATAGTGTCTTTGGTCACAATTCTATATAAAGCAAGAAGTGTTTTCCAATGATAATACTGTAAAAGAAATTGAATGATTTAAGGATCCACATACACAAGGACAGTTTCAATCAAAGAACCATTGAATATATGCCAAATAAAAGCCTGGATTAACTTAATGATCTAAAATGTGAGTACATTAGGGTAAAGTAAAAATACCACTAGAGCAGATGAGAACCTGGTATTCACTAGGTTCTTGAACCTTGATAGGGGAGTTCGGCCAATCACATTTTGTTTGTGGGGCGTGTCGCCCATAGGCTAAAGCTTGCCTATAAACCTGGCACATGTGTTTCCTCTAGTTCTCTCTCGCCTGGTTCCTGCGTCCAGACGGATCGTTCGGATTCTGGTATAAGCTGATGTAAGTCTTACTTCTGTTTATTAAAGTTGTATATTTTGTATTAAGATAGTCTGGGGACTTTTCATTACCAATCGCCCTGCGGCATCAGAACCTGGGTGCCTCACCAGTCAGAGTAGTCTCCCCATAGCTTTTTCTTTCCACAGCTGTCTCTCCCCACAGCTGTCTCTCCCCATAGTTGTCTCTCCCCACAGCTGTCTCTCCCCACAGCTGTCTCCCCACAGCTGTCTCTCCCCACAGCTGTCTCTCCCCACAGCTGTGTCTCCCCACAGCTGTCTCTCCCCATAGCTGACTCTCCCCATAGCTGTCTCTCCCCATAGCTGTCTCTCCCCACAGCTGTCTCTCCCCACAGCTGTCTCTCCCCACAGCTGTCTCTCCCCACAGCTGTCTCTCCCCACAGCTGTCTCTCCCCACAGCTGTCTCTCCCCACAGCTGTCTTTTCCCACAGCTGTCTCTCCCCACAGCTGTCTCTCCCCACAGCTGTCTCTCCCCATAGCTGTGTCTCCCCATAGCTGTCTCTCCCCATAGCTGTCTCTCCCCACAGTTGTCTCTCCCCACAGCTGTCTCTCCCCACAGCTGTCTCTCCCCATAGCTGTGTCTCCCCACAGCTGTCTCTCCCCATAGCTGTCTCTCACCATAGCTGTCCCTCCCCATAGCCATCTCTCCCCATAGCTGTCTCTCCCCATAGCTGTCTCTCACCATAAATATCTGCCACTGGGTCTATAACTGGCGCCTCAGTAGTCCCACTCTGACTCCAGAAGCCTGGAAGTTTCCTAGACAGCCGCTGGTTCTGCTCTCAGCAAAGGAATCAGCCTTAACAACAGCAACAGAGCAAATCAACCAGAGGCAAGAGGGAATGATGAACAAGCACAAGGCAAGAAGATCTTCCCTCTGACACACCCTCCACCCGCCCCAAGACAGGGTTTCTTGTAGATTTGGAGCCTGCCCTGGAACTAGGTCTTGTAGACCAGGCTGGTATCAAACTCACAGAGATCTGTCTGCCTACCTCTGCCTCCCGAGTGCTGGGATTAAGGGTGTGTGCCACCACCACCAGGTAATGGACACATCCCTTTAATGTGGGCAGTTTCCTTCAGGGATCACCCACAATTGGGGTGGGGCTTTTCCACATCAATCAAAACAGACAGAACAATTTTAAGGTGAGGCTCCTCACTCAGAGAATGGACATAGCAACTATCATATTAATCATCTTGAATCTATATCATCAACACATTAAGAACTGATATGGGCTTGGTGAAGATCTATTCCCATTCTGTAGGCTGCCATTTTGTCTTATTGACCATGTCCTTTGCTTTACGGAAACTACTCAGTTTCACGAGGTTCCATTTACTAACTGTTGCTCTCAGGGTCTGTGCTACTACTGTTCTTCAATTGAGAGCATAGGGGTCACAAAAGAGGGTACAAGGGGAGAATGGGGGAAGGAAAGGAGTAAAGAAAAACATATAGCTCAATAAAAACAATAAAAAAGAAACAAAAAATATAGGAACCTACTTTATCTTAACAAAGAGCAGTATTTCAGAGACCCACTGCCTGGCCTACCTCTTGCTTTACTCTGGAGAGTTTCAACTCTTGTACCCAGGGAGAAGTGCGACTTCATCGTCTTCCCTCCAGGCACAGTGCTAAGCTACACAGAGAGCACGTAAAGCCCACTCCCTGTAAGAACTGTTAGGTTCTTTCTATCTGTCCTCGGAGGAAGTGCAGTGAGTTGATGGACAGCTCTGGGAAGCAGCCCTTTTGAGTCTCGGATCCCTTGGAGACCACAGACACAGATGAGAGCAGACAGGAGCATCTCAAGGACATCGGCAGTGCGTATTTCCTGAAAGCTGTTCTTCACTATTGTCAGTTTTACTGCTATGCTTCTACTGCAAAATTTTCTTTCACTCCATTGTCCTTTGCAAGTATAAATCTGTCCTGCTAAGTTAAAGCCGGTTACAGTCAAGCTGGAGGACTCTGGGTAAAACATTCCTCCACAACCTCTCAACTTGGATCCAGCTCTTCAGGTGAATCCTGCGCTAATGGAAGAAGATAGATGGATACAAAAAACTTTCACCTGTAACTCACTTCATCAAGTGAAAGTGAGCGTACTGCCTTTCAGCTCAACTGCTGCAAAACCTCTTCAGATGTGGACGATGTGACATTGGAATCAACTTCCTCATATTGCTCAGGGCAAGTTTGATCTTCCTACAAACTTCTAATACACAGAATCTTCTAAAACTTCTCAGGCCCTGTATTGCCAGTTAAAAGATGAATGCTGCCCTAAGACCTGCCCTCAACAACCATGGAGGACCTGGGGTGGCTGTGTAGGTAGCCAATCAAGTAAGGTCTGTCATTTTAAAATAATCAGGTAAAATTTATCTTTCTCAAGTTCTCTGATGCAGTTTGATGACTGAATAGCTTTGCCAGCTGCCTTCTCAATTCTCTCTGTAAAATTCAGGTCACGGGCCTCACTCTCCCAGATCCAATACTAAGTCTAGACACAAATTACCTCCTTGCCAAGCTCAGATAAGAAATAAACTCACAAAACAGATTTCTCCTGAATGTTAAGGTGATGTCATAGTGATGGGAAAGGAACAGGTACTTTAAGGGTCACGTGTAAAAATGCAAAGCTTAAAACATGAGGATCTGAGGTTGTTTGAGGGTTTAAGAAAGTGTTCTAAAGTGTGTAATGCAAGTTATGAAGTTATGAGTATCGAAAGCTTAAGTGATTGAAAAGAGGCAAGTGATCTGAGATGTTTTAAAGAATAAAACCTGTTTCATATTTTTCTCTTTCATTATGCTACTGTTACATTAGGAAATGTTAATGTGCCTAAAACTCACGTTTTCACAAACTCAAAGAATTCTTTTAAGTTCCACGAAGCCAACTTGGAGGATTGACGTCAAACAGCAAACAGGCCAGAAGCATCCCTCCCTCATTGAATTACCTGGCCCTAACAGCCTACAACTCCCCACCTTTCCCTGGTCCTTACACCCTACCCCTCAATCAACAGGACCTAAAGAATTTTTTTTCCTAAACTTAGCCTTGTCCTTTGCTCTGCCAACACCTTGCCAGGTTCCACAGAGCCTGGAGAGCAGAGAAACAACCAGATACCCTAGGGTGAGGACAGCACCCCAGCTTTCTCAGGTCCCCCAAGATTTCAACACCCACAAATCAGCAGGAAGCAGTCTTGAGAACCTGGTGCCCCTATCCCTGTTTCGCCTTATACAAAGGGAAAGATAGAAATGTTGGGATTCAGGCATTATGCTGCCCTGCCCCGTCATCTGGCAGGATGTAACCAGGCAGTACCCAGGCCAGCCCAGAGTCCTAGTCTGTATGCAGGCACAAAAGGTCCTTTTTTATGAGACAAGCTCCATCCTCTGAAGAAATAAGCAGGCCTTGGCTTCTCTCTGTCTCTCTTCTCTTCTCTTCTCTTCTCTTCTCTCTCTGTCTCTGTCTCTGTCTCTCTCTCTCTCTTTCTCTCTCCCCCTTCACTTCCTTCTAGCCTCCTTTCAACAAATTCCACACTCAAACTCTGTCTCTATGGTATATTTGTCACCTGCTGAGGTTTGGACCCACCCACCAGTCACTGAGGTCTCTCTTGTGTGGTCCTCACCCTCCATGGGACCCATAGGTTCCAACTCATGCTGAAATCCTAAAAATGACAACATGAAACTCTAGTTCCCTGGGACCCAGTGTCCTCTTCTGGTCTGTGTGGGCACCTATACAAATGTGGCATACACTCACACAGATACATACATAAAAATAAATCATATTACAAAACCAAGGTATTTAATAATATGTAGTACAATACACATCAATTACTTGAATGTTTTACATATACAGTGCAACAAAGCAAAATATAAAAACTTACACATCTTTGTAAAGTAGAGCCATGATGCACCCAAAAAGTTACAGGGGTTTAGTAATATATGACAGAGCACTTTTAAAAAACAAAACATAAACGTGCCTCTAGTGAGTTTACAATTTCATGTTCAATGATTCTATCAACTAATTTTCAGAATGGGTCTAACAAAGTGTTAAAACCATGTCAGTATCTTATTGTGGGGACCCAATTTAAGAAATCAAGCAGTGAATCCTTCATTTAAATGAATGAAGAATCAGATCCTTTTGCAGTTCTTTGGTGACAAACAGCTGGACAGTGTTGTGGAGAGCAACTAGGGCATTAACAAAGGACAGCTGCAAACTAGCCTCAACTACTTCAATCTCACTCTTGAAAAAAAGGAAAATCCGTATTTTATAATTAGCATAAAAACTATAAATGAATATAAAATGAAACTTTACTGTGTATATCCTATCCAATTTATCCCATATCTACCATCTTTATTCTTGCAGAGAACCTTCATGGATATAACATCAAAGAAATACTTCAGTACATTTACCCTCTGACTGGTGCATTGGGAGTCTTTGAAGTGGATGTAGTTCATATCATTTTTTCAAAATTCTGTAAAATATTTTCTACACAGGAAACTGTGAAGAATTACAAATAGCATCATAATAGTAACATTTAGCAAGCACAGTATCAGGTATAAGATAAAGAATTTCTTGGAATAACTTGATTAAACCACTAAATTGATAAAAAAAAATTACCAAATTCATTTGTGTGCTTCCAGTCATGGTGACAGTAAAACCAGTTTTACTAAACATAATTAAGACGATTTTCTCTGTGCTGGAGACATGACTCAGTAGTTGAAAGTACTTGCTTTTCTTCCAGAGGACCAAGGATCAATTCTTAACAAGCACACTTTGATTCAGAGCAACCTCTCTAATTCCAGTCACAGAGCGTTTGATGATCTCTTCTACCCTTTACACTCACCAGGCATGGATATGCTACAGGGACATAATGCAGTTAATCTACATGCAATTCAAACGTGGAAAAGTTTTTAAAAATTCCTTCAAAAGAGAGGAAAAGTGGAAAATGAGGTTTCATTTATCACTGTAGTTCACTAAGATCTCTCTCTTTCAGCACAAGGCTGAGAACACCAGGGAGACTGTCTAAGAATAAACACATGCCTGACTTGTTTTGTGACATTTTTATCTTACTCACAATATTATGGAACTGAGATCCCTTCACACTCCTTGAATAGAAAAATTAGAAAGATATTTTCCCAATTTCTCCCACTGAGCATGCCAACACACAGGCAGAAGTCCTTCCCTGTGAATCAACACAACAGGGCTAAAAGTTGCATAACCAAGGACCAGAAATTTTTGAATACTTCCCATCAAGGATTTTTCTGCTAAAGAGAGACTTAAAAATAGAGAAAAAGCACAGTCTGACCAATAGAAGGAAACAAAACAGAGCATCAGAAGGAGGACACTCTGAGCAGCTCTCAGCTCAGGGGGAGTTCTGTAGAGAAGCTCAGAGTTCTGAAGGTAGCGGACATGCTTGTGGTGCCTGTGGAGAAGAAGTACCATGTAGCCACTGGCCCCTCCCATGGCTGCCTGAAACACAGCGTCTCTCAGGACCATGAGAGGGAGAACAATCCACTTTATTTTCTGACTTTCTAGCATAACATAACAATAGTTGTCTTCATTATTAAGCTGTGATATATTCAGGATTCTACTTGTGGCCGAGTGAATTAGGTTCACACTTATTAAAGCATTGAGTATCCAAAAGAATAAAAAGAATGAAAGGATGTGCCATGCAGACTTTGGTATGAGCTTTCTCCACCCAGATGCTCTTGGACTGATGATGATGGCCTGGACCACAGTGAGGAGACTGCTGGTGCAGATGGAGACCCCACGGGCCACCCTCTGCAGGTAAATGAGGATCTTACATCCTATGTCATCTAGGAAGTTTCTCAAACCAAAAGCTGCCATTGTGTTTGGCAACCCTTTTGTAAAAAGGATAAGGAAGTTTGCAAAGGCCAAGTGGATGAGAATAAGGTGGATGGGTTTCTTCTCAGGGCCTCCCCACCAACGAATCATATAATTCACTGAAACAGAAATGTTTCCCAGCATGCCAAGCACAGTCATGAAGAAAAAAGTTATTTCTTTAATAAATTTCAAGAGCATTTCTTTCTTCCTGGATACAAAGAAAACTTTTTCAAGAAAACATTAGTAATGTGAGACATTTATCTGAAAAACATTTTTGCATAATAGCATTTTCTGATATACGAGAGTCAGTGACAGACACATGTGTTGCTGTAGACTGGGTCCCCAAACTCCTTCTCTTCTCTGTGGACTCTGAGTTATGTGTGTGCTCTGACAGGTGAGCTTGGTATTTACCAAGGAAAGGGAAAAAAACCTACAGTTTTAAAGGAGATATGTTTGAGCTCTGAAAAAGCAAAATCAGCGTCGTCAAGTGTGTATTTGGTGTCTGTCTACACTTATAGACTATTCTCAACATGACTGAATTGAACTGTAAATTTCTCCAACAAAATTTCTACATGTTCCTCTATTTCATCTTATTTCCCCACCCAATTTCCAAAGATGCAGGCTCCTTTCTCATTTGCATCTTAATTAGTGTAACAATTTCTAGATTTGCATAGGACTTCAAAGCTTTATAACTTCAATTTGTACATCCTAATATTTTTAAAGTTTTTACATTGGTCACTCTGTGATTTTACTCCATATAAATGTTTACTAGTTATTTTTTAAAAGTAGTTCTCAATGTCAAATCCAATTGCACAGCCTTTTTAGATAAAACTCTGTAGTTAAAGCTGAATCGTAAAAAAAAAAAAAAAAAAAAACTTGAAAATTTTCATATAACTCCCGGGCTGCAGCTAAGGATTGTGTCTAACAGAACCTTGTGTTGCCTTCTCGAAGAGGAGAAAGCAGAGAGCTCTGATCCTATTGAATGACTTCGGGGCATCTGTAACCCCAGTGAGTTACCTCACGACATGTAAGGGAGCATGGGACAGCTCTGGACCAGGGGATCTTGATGAAGTAAACCTAAGAAATGGATTAATGGGGTGTTGTATTCTGCCAAAAGCTATAAGTCCTCAATATCAACTGCACATAGCACAGTAAGTGGGGGCAACTGGTGTGAGCAGGGGTTCCACTGTCTAAGAGTTCATGGTGGCATTTGCTTCTGTGGGGACTTTTGAGCAGCTATTATGTCAGATGGTTTTGCAGCCTGCTTTTCTTCCAACCTGTTTATCAGGCAGACTGGTTTTTTATACACCCGTCTGAGCTGATTCCAGAACTTAAACTGAGGGAGGATGTTATACTCAAGTTCTAGATCTCCATTCTCATTTCTCAGGGATTTATGGTAAGCTTTGGGCACCTGTTCTAGGATCTGAGGAATCTGAATATTACGGTAGCTGCATGGGTTTGTGTGTTCTGAGAACTTGCAATGCCTCGGTTCATTCCTGTTAAACTCACAGGATTGCTTTAAATGTCTATGTCTTCATCAACGTAGCCTTGTCTGAGGTTTGTGTCCAGGTGGCCTTATGACTCTAAAAAATGTCAGTTATTACTTTCAACTGCTTCTCTAACAAAGAGGCAATTATTGTCTGTATCTCTGAGTCCTAGAAATCACAATACCATCTAAATATCTGTACAAATGAAAAATGCTCCAGATATTAATAGAAAGCACATCGGCATTCACTGACATAATTAGAATAAAAGCTTTAAGTGTTTTGTTGGTGATTGGAATTTGTCAAAATCCCAAGTACTAATAGAAAATTTTAACAATTTTCTGTTTCTTTAATCTTTGTTTACATGGAGATTCCTACTTTTCTTGTCCTCTCTTCCCTTTTCCAAGCTTTAAGTCATATTTGAGACCAGGCTCTGATCCTCTAATAACTGATTCCTTTCTACTGAAGTCACTGTTAGTGGAGGAAGAGGTGTCTCATCTTCCACATTATTTGGGAAATGCTAAAGGAAACAAATTTAAAAGACAAGATGGACTTGTGTTTAGATGGATGGGTGATTCCAGGATGAGTCTAACACCCAAGAGCCTGCGGCAAGTTACATCCACCCATCCTGGTTTTCTCTAAAAGAAACAAGCAAGCAGGCAAACAGACAGAACTAAAAAGATTGTGTTCTTTTCTGCTTAGCATGGGATAAAGTTAAGATGAGCTGTTTCAGGCTGTCCTCCTCCCCAGCCTGGGTCCTAAATAGCAGAGTTCTCAAGATGGTAATGATAACTGTTAACACTGAGTGTTGTATTCTTCACCAGCCAGGAATACAATGACTGAACAAGTATTATAATAGTATGTGATAAAATCGAGAGCCTTTAAAGACAGATACAGACAGAAAACTGTCAAACTAGGAATCAGAAGGATATTGTAAAACTATGCCAATATTAGAAAAGTGAAAATACATCAAAAATGAAAAGTGCAAGTGTCATAAACACTAGTGACACTATTGAAGTCACAGTACTGGCAAAGTTACACCTGAAATAAGGTTTTTATTTTCTTTCATTTATCTAGCCATTTTTGAGAGTCTCTCTCTGTAACCTAGCCTAGCCCTGAACAATTCTGTTGCCAAGTCTCTCTAGTGCTAACGTTACAGCAATGTATCATGATTGTCTCCAGGATTTCTCGACATCTGAAAATCTTAGGTATCTAATTAAACCATTTATAAAGGTAACTTAGGCTAAGGCCCAGCCAGAGCTCTGTCATGGTACTCCAGCCTGAGGATGGAGAGCAATACCTAAACATTTCTGTCCCATTTCAGTATCTCCAGGAACTAGTCTCCTTTGATCTTTCTGGTGCCAGGAACCAGCCTTCTGAGAGTCAGAAGGAAAGAAGGGGTTCTGGGGATCACAGAGCCTCTCAACCACTCCCTGGATTATTCAGAGTCTTCTGCTTTAATGATACTCTCCTTGGCACAGCTGAGGGGATTGAAGATCTTACCTCCATGAACTCCCCTGGACCTCGTGATGCAGACAGGATCTCGTGCAGCTCTGTGTAGATAACACTTGCCAGGTCGTATTTGTACTTCAGGATTTGTGGGTTCGTGGCTTCTATCAGGTATTGCAGACTTCAAGTGTCATGTGGTCACAGTGTCAGGGGGAAGAGCCCCGGTCCCTGAAGTACAGCTTCCCTCTCTCTCACAATTACTACATCTGTTTTGCTCAGAAGTTATTTCTATCTTAATTAGGGTTTAATTACGAGAAGAAGGATATGAAGTGAGAAAATAAACAACAAAGTTTCTGTGTATGGAGCTCCCTGCATTTCCTGAATGTTTTCCATCTTCCCAAAGTGCCAACTATGGCCTGGCAGGGGACCAACTTCTGACACACAGATCCAGTCTCTTTTTCTCCTTTCTAAATCCCTCCTTAAACAAGAGTAGAATAAATAATTCTCAGCAGTAGAGAGTCTGCTTATTGAGTTAAGTTCCATACATGGATGAGGACGAGTTCAGAGTCCCTTGTTCTACCTGTGACCATCAGTAGTTGAGGTGCTTGCTGTAACTGATAGTTTCATTCCTGTCCATGAAATATATGAGACTTGAAATATTGTTTGCCTCCCCAACATTGGCCTGATTCTAAAAGCAATGGTTGTACAATATAAAACTTCAAGGATACTTCCAAAATTTATGTGTGTACAAGAGTGGTCTTTTTGTGTACTTTTTATTCTAGTTCCTAAGAGTCTTTCCTAAATCAAATACAACCTGATGTAAATAAATGTGGGTGTAGGACTGATATTAGAAATGATGATGTCATCATTTTGTTTCTGAAGAGAAAGCTTCACTGGGTTTTCTTGGGAGAAGAGTTCGAGGTCACTTGGTCTCTCCTTGCCCTGTGTAATGGTGTCTCCAACACGTGGGGGAAACCGACATACACGAGAAATTAGAAACGTTTCTGCTGTCAATGAAATGACAGCTTTTGGGGAAACCAGGTTCTCTATCCTCTCTATTGAGTGAGGGAAATATAGATGCAGAGAAACTAAGTTGTACATTACATATATTATGACAGATAAAATTGAAAAACAAAATATTTATCTCTGGTCCAGCAAGGAACCCTTTGTTGTCTCTGTTATTTTGTTTAGAAAATTTCTAAGTATTTTGTTTATTTTTAAGTTTAGAAAAAAAAAGCAGTTTAAAGCTTGTAGTACTTTGACTGATTTGTTTAATAAAAAACAGAAAAAAAATATCAGAAATAGAGTCCTTCATGTGGCTTCCATTCAGGATGAGTTCTGTAGAGAAAAATAGTAATCTGTAGATGGAGGAAAAGCTGGTGGTATTCTTAAAGCAGAAATGCTCTGTAGCCAATGGGTCATCACGATGCCCTTCAACAGGGTATCTCTTAGAATTATAATGAAAAAAATCAATTTCACCATGCAGCTTTCTGATATTTTCCGAAAGAAAATAACAATTTTTACCACTTTTATAGTCTCTGATATATTTTTTTCAAATTTATTTATTTATTTGTTTATAAAAATTTCCAATTCCTCCCCTCCTCCCCATACCCTCCTATTCCCCCTACTCCCTCTCCTCCTTCCTCTCCAGTCCTAAGAGCAGTCAGGGTTTCCTGCCCTGTGGGAAGTTCAAGTTCCTCCCCTCTCCCTCCAGATCTAAGAAGGTGAGCATCCAACCAGACTAGGATTCCAAAAAGCCAGTACATGCAGATAAAACAAGAACCAGTGCCATTGTCATTGGCTTCTCAGTCAGCCCCCATGTCAGCCACATTCAGAGACTTCGGTTTGATCACATGCTCATTCAGTCCCAGTCCAGCTGGCCTTGGTGAGTTCTCATTCGATCAGTCCCCTTGTATCAGCGGGTGAACGCAGGCCTCGCGGTTCTGATTTCCTTTATCATGGTCTCCCTCCTTCTGCTCCTCATTTGGACCTTGGAGGCTCAGTCCAGTGTTCCAATGTGGGTCTCCATCTCTATCTCTATCTATCGTCAGATGAAGGTTCCCTCTGGTCCTGCTTTTCTTGCTCACGTTCTCCCTCCTTCTGCTTCTCATTTGAACCTAGGGAGTTAAGTCCAGTGTTCCAATATGTGTCTCTGTCTCTGTCTCCATTCTTCGCCATATGAAGGTTCTGTGGTGTTCTGCATGCTTCTTGAACCTTCATAGGAATATCGTTCTTTAGGTTGAGAAAGTTTTCTTCTATAATTTCGTTGAATATATTTTCTGAACCTTTGATCTGCAATTCTTCTCCTTCTTCTACCCCTATTATTCTTAGATTTGTTTTTTTTTTATTATGTCCCAGATTTCCTGAATGTTTTGTGATGAGAATTTGTTGGATTTGCTGTTTTCTTTGGTCAGAGTGCTTATTTTCTCTATGGTGTCTTCATAATCTGAGATTCGTTCTTCTATCTCTTGTATTCTATTGGTTATGCTTGCTTCTGAAGTCTCTGTTTGTTTACCTTGATTATCCATATCTAGCTGGCCCTCAGTTTGTGTTTTCTTTATTGCCTCCATTTCAGCTTTCAATTCTTGAACTGTTTCCACTACCTGTTTGATTGTATTTTCTTGGTTTCCCAGGGTGTCGTTTACATATTTACTTCATTTCTTCAAACCTTTTATTATATTTCTCTTCCATTTCTTTACTCATTTCTTCAATCTTTTTGTTATACTTCTCTTGCAGTTCTTTAAGTGAGTTATTCATACCCTGTTTAAGGGACTCTGTTGCTTTCATAATGACACTGTTTTTTTCCACTTCTTCCGGAACAGGGTGTTCAAGTCCTTCTGTAGTAAGATCGCTGGGATGTGGTGTTTTCATGTTTTTTTTCAGATTGTTGTATGAATTCTTGCCTTGGTGTCTGCCTATCTCTTCCTTCAACTGTTCTCTAGTGGATCTGCTGGTACTGGAACAGGTTCCCTCCTCTGATGAATCTTCTGCTAGAGGATCAGTGCCCCTTGCTGGCCAGGATTCTTGCTGAGCTGATGCAGGGCCTACCTTTCCACCCCTGGCAGGCAGGCTACTGATACACAGCCACTCCCTCCTGCTGGGTTACACTTCCAGCCCAGTCCCAGCCTGCAAGCTGGCTGAGCTGGGTGTTTTTATGGCCCCAAGGAGGAGGAAGGGAGGAATAAAGAAAGGGGTTCCTGGATGAAAGGTGGGATGGGCTAGGAGGCAAGAGGGCTTAGCCCCTGCAGAGTGGCCAGGGAGTCAAGGGGGACTGGTGATGTCTGAGCTCCTCCTTGTCGGGCTTCTGCCTCGGGTCAGAGCAAACTCATCCCAATGATGAATCTGCTGCGAGATGATCAGTGCCTCTTGGTGGCCAGGATTTTGTTGAACTGATGCAGGGCCTACCTTTTCACCCCCGGCAGGCAGACTATTGAAACAGAGTCACTCCCTCCTGCTGGGTTCTAGTCTCTGATATATTAATACTACTGGTGTGTTTTATTTTACACTTAAGGCCTTATCTTACTGACTCCATTTCTTCTAGTCAGAGACTATCAGGAACTTTCTTTTCTTTTTAGCCTTATTTTTTTTTTTACTTACTCAAATGTTTGTCAGCAGACATAGAGAGTGGTCAACAAAGAAAAATGCAATGTGCTAGACAATAAGTGTATAGTCATGGTGTTTGTCTAGTTCTTTTGTAATAAACACATAAGGCAAGCTAACTTTATAAATACAAATTTATTTGGTTTGTATTTCAAGGACATGGCTCTCACCCTTGTTTCTATATTGACTTAAAGAAATACATTTGTCTGGATGGCGTGAAGCTCATGAACATTCTCAACTGAAAAGTAGATTTTTGAATAGAAGTCGTCCAGAAAGCATTAGAGACTCCAGGCTGACCCACAAAAGTTTCCACAGAATAAAGGATAGAGTCCTTTGTCAAATATCTGCTGGAGGGAGAAGCCATTTGTTTGTGCCCAACTGCTTGGCCCTGAAATAATCACACAGAAACCATGTTATTTAAGTCACTGCTTGACCCATTAACTCGAGCTTATTATTGGCTAACTCTTACATATTATTTTAATCTATTTCTAGTAATCTGTGTATCGCCACGTGGCTGTGGCTTATTGGCTAAAGTTCTGGCCTCCGTCTTCAGCGGGGGGCTTCATGGATTCTCTCTGACTCTGCCCTTCTTCCTCCCAGCATTCAGTTCCATCTTCCCTGCCTACCTAAGTTCTGCCCTGCTATAGGTCCAAAGTAGTTTTTTTATTCATTAATGGTAATCGCAGCAGACAGAGGGGAATTCCACATCAAATGTCTGCATGATTGCATTCCCATGACTGCCTCTCACACCAGAGTGGGAGTGGGTTACAAATATACTAAATGCTTGAGAAATACCATGAACTTTAGAAGTATAAAGTAGGGTGCTGAGTAGATGCCTCAGTTGGTAAAACTCTTCAAGTAGAGGATCCGAGTTCTATGCCCAAAACCCCCACAAAAATGCTGTGAGGGATCATGGTTTTAATTCCAGCACTGGCAATGCAGAGAGAGGAAGATCTCTGGGAGTCTCTAGCCAGCCAGCCTAGGAGAAGCACTGGGCTTCAGACACCTGAGGCTGACCTCTGGTTCTCTCTCTCTCTCTCTCTCTCTCTCTCTCTCTCTCACACACACACACACACACACACACACACACACACACACACACACCTAACTTTAGAAAGAGCCCCTAAGTCACAGTTAGGTATGCCTAAGATTGAAAAAGAATAAAAGGAGAGAAAATATCTATACAGAAGCCCCCAGCAGTCCAAGGCTGACACTAAGTCTTAACAGAGGCTCCTTGTTTGTTTCCTGGCTGCCCAGGGCTGAAATACTCACAAAGAAACTATATTAATTACAGCACAATTTTGGTCAATAACTTATGAATATTTCTAGCTAACTCTTACATCTTAAATTAATCCATAATTCCTGTCAGTGTTAGCCACATGTCTTGGTACCTTTCATCAGTGAAGCATTCTCATCTTGCATCCTCTGCATCTGGATGATGACTGCAAGACTGAGCCTTTCCTCTTCCCAGAATTCTCCTATTTTAGTCGCACCACCCATACTTCCTGTCTGGTGACTGACCAATCAACATTATATTAACCAATAAAAATGACATATCTTTACAGGGTATAAGATCATTAACTCATAGTACTTCCCACTTTTTTTTTCCTTTTCAAAACAAGAACTTTAAACCTAAATCTTTGTTTAGCTTTTTTCATGACCATCATCCATAATAACATGTAACTAACACTCTAAACAAAAACAAACATCCATAATCCATTTTTTAGAAATGTGGGTGTAGTTTTCTAGACTACTTCCTGCTGACTGGGGGCACTGATAATCTTATGGGGACCTAAAGAAAATTTAGGATTATTGTCAAGTCCTGAATGGAGTATTCTGTGAGGCTTGATCATCTCAACCAGCAGTCTTGAGGCTGTTCTGGATGTAGAACTCAAAGAAAACTCCAACAAAGGTCGTCTGAAATGTTGAATCATCTGGGTCTTCTGCCCCTAGCAGAGATTTTTCAGGGGATCTTTCTTGATCAAACCTGATATTTCTGAACTCAGAATGAATCTACAGCTTCTCATTTCTTGTGAAAACAAAAACAAAGCATATTCTCCAAAATAGCATATCTTTTGACTTAACTTTTGAAGTCAAGACATTTTCAAAATATGTATCATGGATTAATCCAACTTTAATAGCTGTTATTTCTTCCTCAGCCATCAAATAATTCAAAGAAAACACAATAACATACAGTATCCAGATTCTCTGTGTATTTCCATCATTATGTGTCTTTATTTTAAACTCTATTTCTTTTATTTTTAATTTTTGTGGGTTTTGGGGGACAATGTTTCTCTGAGTATCTTTAGCTGTCCTGGAACTCACTCTATAGACAAGGATGTCCTTGAACACACAGAAATTTGCCTGTTTCTGCCTCCTATGTGCTGGAATTAAAGGTGTGTGCTACCACACCCAACTACTCTTTCTTTTTTTAAAGTACTTTATCCTTTTTCTTTTCTCTCCCAAGTCTACATATATTTTTAAACACACTGTAAACCATTTAGAGGTTTCTTTTTTTTATCTGAATGTATCTTTACTGTATATCTCTCTTTTTCTGACCATGAGTCTAATTTGCTAAGTGATATGGCTAGGATTAAAGCCATGGCTTTGATGTCTAGATCCACACCATTCCTTAGCTTTCTGAAAGTCTTCACCTTTCATGGCAAAGGTACTGGTGGGAGCCATGTTTATTGCCACAGTTCTATGAAGTTTCAAGATTCCTGCCACCACCAAGAAGTATGCTGTTGGTGATTCATAAACACCATTTAAGTGTTTGGTGGCAGGATTCATAAAAGAGCTGTAAGGTTTTAGCAGCTAAAGCTGCATCATGAAGCCTATCTTAAATGAGATGCACTTGTCTCTAACAGAGACCACCCAAAGAAATGTTGCTAACGAGAAGCTATGCTGAACTCTTTTTTTAGTATCTAGAATTATTTCCCAAGTTCTCTCAAGTTTTATGTGGGTATAGTTGCCCACATTGGTGCCATTTGTTGACAAAGACTGCTATGAAGTCTCAGTAAGAGACAGGCTGATGCAGCAGAGAGGCCAGAGCCTCCCTTTCAGGAAAGTGAAGGACAGACCCAGGGCTTAGATACCACAGGGTGTCTCTGGGCATATTAGGAGCCTTCTTTTCTTTTCTCACCCATCTCACTTATCCACCTCACCTGACAGAAGCACAGATGCTCTTATGGTTGGGAAAAACAGTCTCCTGAATATTAGTTCCCGGATATGACCACTTCAGGGCACTCCTTCATACCAGGAAGTGGATAGACCCTGGGAAGGGAAAGGAGCCATGGAGGTAGAGAAGTGTGAGCTAAGTTGCTCTTCAGGGTTGGTTGTGCACATGGTGGGTGAGTCGGGGACTCTGTTCTTTGATCTCCTCTGCTGTTTCTGAGGGAAAATGAGAACTAAAGACTTCATATCACAAGCTGCTTGATGTTAGAGACCCAGAACTGATATGTGGGTCTTAGAGTTAATTATATATAACCCTTCTCCATGTAATCTGAGCAATAGTTGAACAATCTCATCTTCAAGAGACAGAAGCCCATTTTTTCACAGTGAACATCAGTCTAAAGAGAGTTACATCCAAAGGAGAAGAGAAAGGGAGAACTTGGGAAGGAGAGAAGTTGACTGCTCTGCACAAAGTCAGCACTCAGAGCAACAAACAGATAGACTCCAAACTGTCCCTCGTGGCTCTACCCTGGTACCACACCTCAAGACCAGCCAATGACTCTGAACTTTGAGCACCTTTGTTCTTGATATACTAAGCTTCTTTTTATTTTTCTTTAAACTTTTGTTTTATTAGATTGATTCATTTTATCTTAACTATTTTTATTAATCATTTTATCTGTGTGTTTTGTCTACATATATGTATGTGTACCATGTTTTCGAGATACACATGGAGGTGAGGAAAAAGTATCAGATCCTATGTAATCGAAGTTATGTGTTACAGGGTACTGGGAATTGATTGGCTCTTCTGAAGGAGCAAAAGTTGCTCTTTTGAGTCATGATTGAGTCATCTCTCCAGCCCTGGTGTGCAGCCTCTCAAAAGTTTCTCCCAATTCACTAACTGACTAGAGGTAAATAGAGGACAATTTCCCAGGAGCCAGGAAACCCAAGGTTTCACAGCCTTCCTTGTCAGCACACAGGGACTCTAATTAGGAACAGAAAGTTTCAGCCTCAGCAAAGGGCAGGCCACCAGGGAGTGCACAGAGCTGGCAACCAGGAAGGACATGTGCATCAGGAGCCTTTGAGCCCTGGAGAAGCCAAACTCCTGATGGTGACATCCCAACAGCAGTGACAGTAGCTGGGGACACAAGGCTAAAGAATGATAAACAGAGCCTGGCTGTACAGAACACCCAGCCTGAGCCCTGCACAGACTCCACAGGTAAGTGTTCCATCAAGTCACAGTGGACTGAAGCTGCCTTTCACCTAGACAGAGGGGCTGTGAAGTAGGAATGGGGACGGAAGGTGGTTGAAGAGAAGGTTCTGGGTTCCTCTGTCACTGAGAGAAAGAACGGAGACAGGATCCAGGGAGAAAGCAAGTTCTCATTCCCCGCTGCAGTGCAGAATTGTTTCCATGTCTTGTGTAGCTGCATGGGGTGCACTGGGCCAGAGATGCTCATGACAGCCCAGGCAGGTAGAGCAGACATGGACTGAGATTTCAGCGTGAGTGTGAGGAATCTTTTCGTCTCTGCAGTTTCTTCAGTCTGTGTATTGTCCTCACAGGAGCAAAGGTTCTACTGTACAATATCTTATTCCTGATGCCCTCTCATCTCTCAGAAGTTGGTAGGGGGCTTTTCCCTCCTTTGTTCTGATTTTGTTGTTCCTGCAGCTTTCCTGTCCAGACTCAAAACATAACACAGTGTGACAGTGCAAAGAGTTGTGGGGGAAGCTGACATGACAAAAAATCATAGAACAATGCATTAGAGCATGGTTAACATTGTTCAGGCACTGTCTATTAGAGCATGATTAATACTGGGCAGGCAGTATTCTAAGCACTGTGTACCTCTGTTCCATTTAGTCCTCACAAAACACATGGATGGTACCAAGCACCATCCCTACATTAGTCGTTATTAAAGGGGCCAAGAAAATGTTCAATGCCAGGCACAGAGCAGTTAGGAAAGGTGGGGTTTGACAGATGGGATAGCTTTTCAACTGGACAATTTATCCTTCTCTGGCTTATGGATTTCTCTCTCATGTATCTGGACCTAGCATTAGCCCCTAGATTCCATGGCCCATTCCTGAAAGGAAACCCTCAATTGATTAGTTTCACACAGGTTGCTCTTTTTTATTTCTTACATGTTGGAGGCATGATGGTTGAGGAAGCATATTAAATAAGTATATGAAGATAAATATATATATATATATATATATATATATATATATATATATTCCCAATCACCCTGAAATAGACAAATGCACAAATGGACATGGGTGAGTGTGTGTGTGTAGCTTTTACAACTAAGCTCTGACTGTCTGGATATCAAAGACAATTTCATGCTTTTAAATTTTGCTATTGGTATCTCAGAGATCACATAAAAAACATCTGAAATGCTATCAAATTATAAGCAGTTCAGTACAGAAGGATTTTGAGAGAAAATAAAGCATTGTTGGTAAGTTCTTACTGAGTCTTGTTTCGTCTGCATGTACTGGCTGTTTGGGATCCTAGTCTGTTTGGATGCTCACCTTCCTAGGCCTGGAGGGAGGGGGTAGGAACTTGAACTTCCCACAGGGCAGAAAACCCTGACTGCTCTTTGGACTGGAGAGGGAGGAGGAGAGGGAGTGGTGGGGGAAGGAGAGAGAGTGGGGGGAATGGGAGGGTATGGGGAGGAGGGGAGGAAGTGGAAATTTTTATAAACAAACAAATAAAAAAAAGGATAACCAATGTCCATTTGTTTGAAGCCTGAAAGCTCACATCATTACACAAATGAAGAAGTGTTAAACACTTACCAAATGTGTAATCCAAACTGAACTGACTTCTCAAAGATACTCAGATTTATCAATCTTTTTGAAAAGCCCAACTCAAATGCTTCTCAAAATTCCTTTGTCAGTTCGTCTCCATGATTAAAGAGCAGTTTTAAAAGCAACAGTTGCATTGAGAAACCTATAAATTTTTGAGCAGGCATTATGCTAGTACTTAAAAATTACACACCAAACCAGTGTCTCTGAGGCCTGTTCAGTGCCCAGTGCAGGAACGGAGCACATACACAGGCTGCACAGCCTTCTGAGGGCAGGGAAAGCATAAGATGTGAGACTCTAAGCAGGGAGCCATGAGGCATGGGAACTGGGAAAGTTCAGCTGTGGATACAGCCTGTGGACCTGTGGAAAGGTAAGTGCCAATGCTAACATTTGCTTGGGAGGGGTCAAAGGGATTCAAAACTGACTTTGATGTGGACCTGATGTCAAATTTTAGACACAGAAATCAAGGTCGTGATGTGAAGAACTCTGTGTTCTGTGAGGGGTAAAACAAATGGAGTAAGTTTCTGCTTCAAAGACTAATTTCCTGTTCAATGTAGAAAGTAAAGAACAGGGGAAAGCAGATACCATACATAAACTGATGGCAATCACAGTGTGAGATTTCAGGGAGGACTTGCAGGCTGGGGGATTTCTGACTGAGAACATCACTAGACAGAATCAACTTTATTCATTTATTTATTTATTTTAGGATTCTGTGTTCCATTTTGTCTTCTTCTTTTATATTTATATTTTTATTTTTTACTTTATTAATACTAGTAATCAAAATTTCCACTTCCTCCCCTCCTCCCATTTCCCTCCTGCTCCCCTCTCACATGTCCCCCTCCCCCTCCAGTCCTAAGAGAGGGCAGGGTACCCCGCCCTGTGGGAAGTCCAAGGTCCTCCCCCCTCCATCCAGTCTTAGGAAGATATGCATCCAAATAGACTAGGATCACAAAAAGCCAGTACATGTAGTAGAGACTAATCCCAGTGCCATTATCATTGTCTTCTCAGTTTGCTCCAATTGTCAGCCACATTCAGAGGATCCAGTTTGATCCCCTGCTCCTTCCGTCCCATTCCAGCTGACTTTGGTGAGGTCCCATTAGATCTCAGTGGGTGGATCAACCCTCGTGGTGCTGACTTCCTTTGTCATATTCTCCCTTTTTATGCTCTTCAATTGGACCTTTGAAGCTCTGTCCAGCACTCCCATGTGGGTCTCTGTCTCTATCTCCATCCATCGCTGGACGAAATTTCTATGGTGATATTCAAGATAGTCATCAGCCTGACAATGAGACAAGGCCAGTTCAAGAACCCTCTCCTCCACTGCCCAGGGTCCTAGCTGGGGACATCCTTGTGGACATCTGGGATACCCTCTAGAGTCAAGCCTCTTGCCAACCCCACAATGCCTCCCTTAATTAAGTGGCCCCGTGGCCGGACGGTCCCTGGGAACTGAGCACAGAAGCAACTTTAAAACAATCAGCAAGCCAGGCCTTTGTTAAGACTCTACAGGAACAGTTTTCCTGGTGTTATCCTGGGGAAGAGATCCCAGGAGAAAGAGTAACAACAGGATGAAGTAGTATAAACAGGAAATGAACTTCAGGATGAGTCTACCCATGGAGTTTGGGGACAGAATCTTTAATCACATATAGTCCACATTGAGGATAGTAATCTAGACGTCCATGCCTCCACTGTGTTACTAACCTCTGTATAATCTATGAACAGAGAGCTTGGGACGAGGAGAACAAAATACCATCTCCCCTGAGAATCAGAATCATTGATCAACAATGATTTCCTGAAACAACACGGTTTTTATTAGTTCCACAACCTTCTGAGTGACGGTTGTATATGAGGCAGTGAAGAGGATCAGGATGAGGCACCAACACAGTCCAGGAGCCTAACGTCCCACTGGGTGTGATGAGGGAAAAGGAAGGAGGCTGTCAGGCTAATACTAAGGACTGTGTTGCTTAGAAAACCAACAGAGTGATGACGTTTGTTTACCTTTCTCTAGAAAGAATATAGTCATATGGCCATGGATGAAGGATGAAGGAGACAAAGAAGGGTCTTTGTGAAAGGCAGGGAAAGTAATGTTTATGTCCAGATTGCAACTATCACAACTTTTGTGGGAATGGTAATTAAGCTAACCAGAAAAATAAGGAATATAATCAGGCATCATCAAGGACAGACCATATGGGCTTACATAATTGGTACCATTCCTTTCATCAGAATAAACACAGAAAATCTTACACATGTTTCTCAAATGATTTTCCTTAGTGCTGTACATGACATCAGAGGATGAAGTGGAATAACATTATCCAGACAATAATCTTCCTTTCTCTTGCTGGACCTGGAATTGTGGGAAATATCCTAATGTTTGTGAGACTTGTGTATATTTCCACCTTGGGGACAGAGAAAAAACCTGTGGGCATGATTCTCATCCACTTGGCATTTTCTAATATGATCATTATTTGTACTACAGGGATCAGAGATATAGCCACAGTGTTTTATTTCAGAAACTTCCTCGGAGATATTGGCTGTAAAGCTGTGGTTTATCTGGCAAGGATGGCACGCGGTCTCTCCATCTGTACCACCTGCCTCCTCAGTGTGGTCCAGGCTGTCACCATCAGTCCCAGGACCACCCTTTGGACAAAGCTAAAACCACAGACCTCATGGCAAGTTCTTCAATTTCTCCTGCTCTTCTGGATGGTTAATGTTCTCATAAGCTCTAACTTACTCTCCTATATCAAATCAGGGAACAGCTTGAACATGTCTCTACCTAGAACATACATTGGCCATTGCTATATGCTGCCATCAAGACATACAATCAAGTGGCTTTTCCTCTCCCTCATGACTCTTCGTGATGTCATCTTTCAGAGTCTGATGGGCTGGAGCAGCGGGTCCATGGCTCTCCGTCTGTATGAGCATCACAAGCGCGTCCTCTACCTTCACAGTTCCAGGTGTGCACACAATTCCCCTCCAGAAATTAGAGCTACCTGGAGCGTTCTCATTCTAATGACCTGCTTCCTTTTCTTCTACTGGGTAGATTTCATTCTCTCCTTCTACAATGGTTTTACAGTAACACATGATTCTATTTTACTAAATATTAAGACATTTTTTGCACTTGGTTATGCTGGTTTTAGTCCCTATGTTCTGATCAGCAGATACATCCATGTTCCTAATATGTTACATGCTCACTGAGAAGTGTAGAAATTACATTCTACACATATTCATATGAGCTACATGTATGTACATTGTAAGCTGCTTTGCCATGATGAATATTAAAAGTGCAGACATAATGTTTGCTATATAGCAGACTGACCTGGCAGTCAGTATATGGCACAGGCTGACCTTGAGATGTCTAAGAATCCCAAATGCTTGTGTTATAGGCATTCACCACCAGACTGCCATTTGTGTAAATGTTCTATCGTATCACACTATATTAAATTTTATAACAATGTATTTTCTTTCTTTAAAACATCTAGCATTGCACAATTTTAAGACTAGTTCAGGGTTTCTAGGCAAGTAGAACACAGATTCTTACCATCTTCCTATTCCTCCATCCCTGTCTTGTGATGGTTTACTTCTCATTAGCACTGGGGAAATTGCTGGAGGTAAGATTGCTGCCTGAAATTAGTATCTCACTTTTTTTCTAAAACCAGAGAAAGAAAACAAAATAGGTTAAGTGGAGGTGAGGAGAAGGCCCTTATCTGAGGTGAGCTTGTCCTGCAGAGTGAAGACCACAGTGTGACAAGCAAGGTCACAGGAGCACAGTGGATTTACTTTTCAATTGTTTGACATGGCTAGGTTCTAAAATGCCTCCCACTACAGTGTCAACATTGCTGGATAATTATAGCTGGGTTAATACTTAGTGTACCACTGCAAGAAGCTCTGGTAAATGGGCTCTCTCAAATGATGCCTTGCTCCAGACCAGGGCTTCAGGGGAATACTGTTGTGTTAAAACCTCCATGATAGGTTGTTAACATTGAAATTTACACCTCTGACTCTCACTCTGACCTACACCATCCTAGTGTTTGCTAGGTCTTCTTGGCCCGTGAATCTGAGACACTATCTTCCCGATATTGCACAGACACAACTTTTGATCTAAGAACCATATGTGTGTGTGTGTGTGTGTGTGTGTGTGTGTGTAACATTTTTTTTCATTTTCTTGGTTCTGTTCTTCTGTGGAACCCTAACTGAAACATCCACTTTTTTCCAGTGCTCTGAAGGGCTGCCTCTCCAAAAACCTTGAGTGTTTCCAGGGTGTATCCTCCATCTTTCTTAAGGAGTGGGCAATGTGGTGAGAAGGACAGGGCAGTGCCCCACCTGACATTTCTATCCAAGGCCTTTGCATTTTCGGTATTTTCCCTTGCATTATTAAAAATAAAACTGATTTATAATTAACCTTCAATAAACATACTTTTGATACAAATTCGAAGTCTCACGGATAAGCTAAGTTTCCATATCCACCTGCTCCTTCCTTATCATCTGATGGGTAATGTGGAAGCCCCTGAAATCTCTGGGGATCCCCAGTTATTCGTTGATATTGCTAACGTTGCTGGGTAATGAACTGCTGTCTTTATCAAATTTAGTTTGGCATTCCATAGACCAGTGCTTTCCTCCTTTGCATTTAGGGCAATATTTGTTGCAAAGACAATTTACATTGTTTCTTTAAGTGGCCAGGTCATCCATAATTGAAACATTTTGCTGACATTTGTTCTTCATCAGCAGCTAATTATGTTCTTATGTTCGTGGGTTCCCACATTTTCACATAACTACATTTCTTCTCTCTCTCTCTCTCTCTCTCTCTCTCTCTCTCTCTCTCTCTCTCTCTCTCTCCCTTTCTGGGCTGTGGGAGGTATATTGTGCAACTGATAATTTCTGGCAACCCATCTTCCAACTCCTGTCAGCATTTCATATGTGGCATTTCTAGAATAATCCCTTAGTCCTAGTTATTGAAACTTTTTATGAAAGTAAGATACATTTACCACTGGAGAATTTTGGAAGGGCTAAGAGTGATTTTAGTGAAAATAAAGACACAACATACCCAAACCTATGGGACACTATGAAAGCAGTGCTAAGAGGAAAGTTCCTAGCACTAAGTGCCCACATAAAGAAAAAGGAGAAAGCTCACATTAGAAACTTAACAGCACACCTGAAAGCTCTAGAAAAAAAAGAAGAAGAAGAAGAAGCAGACTCACCCAGGAGGAGTAAAAGTCTGGAAATAATCAAACTGAGGACAGAAATCAACAAAATAGAAACACAGAAAACAATCCAAAGTATCAATGAAACAAAAGGCTGGTTCCTGGAGAAAATCAACAAGATTGACAAACCCCTATCTGAACTAATCAAATGGCAGAGAGAGAATACGCAAATTAACAAGATCAGAAATGAAAAGGGAGACATAACCACAGACACAGAGGAAATTCAGAGAATCATTAGATCTTACTACAAAAGCCTGTATGTCACAAAATTGGAAAATGTGAAAGAAATGGACATTTTTTTTGTTAAGTGCCATATTCCAAAATTAAACCAAGACCAGGTAAACAATTCAAATAGACCTATAAGTCGTGAGGAATAAGAAGCTGTCATCAGAAAGCTCCCTACCAAAAAAAGCTCTGGACCAGATGGTTTCAATGCAGAATTCTACCAGAATTTCCAAGAAGAGCTAATACCTATACTCCTTAATGTGTTTCACAATATAGAAACAGAAGAGTCATTGCTAAACTCCTTTTAGGAAGCTACAGTTACCCTGATACCAAAAGCGCACAAAGACTTAACAAAGAAAGAGAATTACAGACCCATCTCACACATGAACATCGATGCAAAAATTCTCAATAAAATACTGGCAAACCGGATACAGGCACACATCCAAAAACAATACATTATGATCAAGTAGGCTTCATCCCAGAGAGGCAGGGCTGGTTCAACTTGTGAAAATCTATCAATGTAATCCATCATATAAATAAACTGAAGGAAAAAAACCTTACGAGCATTTCATTAGATACTGAAAAAGCATTTGACAAAATTCAACACCCCTTTATGATAAAGGTCTTGGGGAGATTAGGGATACAAGGTTCATTCCAAATATAATAATAAAAGCAATATGCAGCAAGCCAACAGCTAACATTAAATTAAATGGAGAGAAACTCAAAGCCATTCCAATAAATCAGGAACAAGACAAGGCTGTCCACTCTCTCCATACCTCTTCAATATAGTGCTTCAAGTTCTAGCAATAGCAATAAGTTCTAGCAATAGCAATAAGACAGCATAAGGAGATCAAGGGGATTCTAATTGGAAATGAAAAAGTCAAATCTTCGTTATTTGCAGATGATATAATAGTGCACATAAGCGACCCCAGAAACTCTACCAAAGAACTCTTACAGCTGATAAATACCTTCAGAGATGTGGCAGGTTACAAGATCAACTCCAAAAAATCAGTTGCCCTCCTACACACAAAGAACAAAGAAGCAGAGAGGGAAATCAGAGAAGCGGCACCTTTCATGATAGCCACAAATAGCATAAAATATCTTGGGGTAACTCTAACCAAGGAAGTGAAAGACCTATTTGGCAAGAACTTTAAGTCTTTGAAGAAAGAAATTGAGGAGGATACCAGAAAATGGAAAGATCTCCCTTACTCTTGGATTGGGAGGATCAACATAGTAAAAATGGCAATTCTACCAAAAGCAATCTATAGATTCAATGCAATCCCCATCAAAATCCCAATAAAATTCTTCACAGACCTTGAAAGAACAATAATCAACTTTATATGGCAAAACAAAAAACCCAGGATAGCCAAAACAATCCTATACAATAAAAGTACTTCCAGAGGCATTACCATCCCTGACTTCAAACTCTATTATAGAGCTATAGTAATGACAAAAGCTTGGTATTGGCACAAAAACAGAGATGTTGACCATTGGAATCGAATCGAAGACCGATTTATCCGCAAAACCATGAACACCTGTTTTTCGACAAAGGAGCTAAAATTATACAATGGAAGAAAGAAAGCATCTTTAACAAATGGTGCTGGCATAACTGGATGTCAACCTGTAGAAGAATGAAAATAGATCCATATCTATGACCATGCACTAAACTCAAGTCCAAATGGATTAAAGACTTCAATATTAATCTGACCACACTGAACATGATAGAAGAGAAAGTGGGAAATAGTCTGCAGCACATGTGCACAGGAGACCACTTCCTATGTATAACCCTAGTAGCACAGACAATAAGAGCAACAATGAATAAATGAGACCTCCTAAAACTGAGAAGCTTCTGTAATTCAAAGGATAATGTCATTAAGACAAAAAGGCAACCTACTGAATGGGAGAAGATCTTCACCAGCCCCTCATCAGACAAAGGCCTGATCTCCAAAATATATAAAGAACTCAAGAAACTAGACATTAAAACTCTAATTAACCCAATTAAAAATGAGGTACTGAAATGAACAGAGAATTCTCAACAGAAGTTCAAATGGCCAAAAGACACTTAAGATCATGCTCAACCTCCTTAGCGATCAAGGAAATGCAAATCAAAACAACTTTGAGATACCATCTTACACCTGTCAGAATGGCTAAATTCAAAAACACCAATGATAGATAGCCTATGCTGGAGAGGATGTGGAGTGAGGGGAACACTCATCCATTGTTGGTGGGAATGAAAACTTGCGCAGCCACTGTGGAAATCAGTGTGGCGTTTTCTCAGAAAACTGGGAGTCAACCTCTCTCAGGATCCAGCAGTACCACTCTTGGGAATATACCCAAGAGATTCCCAAATCTACTACAAAAGCATGTGTTCATAGCAGAACTATTTGTAATAGCCAGAACCTGGAAACAACCTACATGTCCCTCAATAAGAGAATGGATAAAGAAGGTGTGGCACATATACACATTAGAGTTCTACTCAGCGGTAAAAACAAAGACATCTTGAATTTTGCATGCCAATGGATGAAAATAGAAAACACTTTACTTAGTGAGATAACCCAGACCCAAAAAGAGGAATATGTATGGTATGTACTCACTCATAAGCGGATTCTAGCCATAAACAAAGGACATTGAGCCTATAGTTCGTGATCCTAGAGAAACTAAATAAGAAGGTGAACCCAAAGAAAAACATATAGTTATCTTTCTGGATATTGGAAGTAGGCAAGATTGCCAGGCAAAAGTTGGGAGCATGGGGGTGGGGGTGGGGTGGAAGTAAGGGGAGATGGGAAGGGAGAAGGTAGAAGGGGAGGATTGGGGAGAGCTTTGGGGAATGGGATGGTTGGGATGGAGGAAGGGTGAATATGGGAGCAAGGAAGAAGATATCTTAATCAAGGGAGCCATTTTAGGGTTGGCAAGAGACTTGACTCTAGAGGGGTTCCCAGGTGTCCAAGGAGATGTCCCCAGCTTGTTCCTTGGGCAGCAGAGGAGAGGATGCCTGAACTGACCTTATCCCATAGCCACACTGATGAATATCTTGCATATCACCATAGAACCTTCATCTGGCAATGGATGGAGATAGAGACAAAGACCCACATTGGAGCACTGGACTGAGTACCCAAGGTCCAAATGAAGAGCAGAAAGAAGGAGAACATGAGCAAGAAAGTCAGAATATTACAGTGACTGCAAGGGTTTAAGTGTTCTTAGTACTTCCAATGCTTCTGTTCCCTGTCCTCCTTCCTGTTAAACTCACAGGATAGCTTTACACATCTCTGTCCGGATGATCTTATCAGTGACCTTCATCAACCTAGCCTTGTTCTGAGATTTGTGTCCAGGTGGCCTCATCACTCTAGAAATGTCAGTTATTCCTTTCAGCTGTTCCTTTAGCAATGATGTACATATTGCCTGTTTCAGTGAGTCCTAGACATCACAATACCATCTAAATATCTGTACAAATGAAACGTGTTCCAGATATTAACAGAGAGTGCATCAGCATTCACTAACATATTAGGAATAAAAAGTAAAGTGTTTTGTCAAAAATTGGAATCTGTCAAAATCCCTGCTATCAGTTCACTCAAGTACTGATGGAAGATATTAACATTTTCCTGTTTCTTTAATCCTTGCTTTCATAGGGATTTTTGCTTTTCCAGTCCTTTCTTCCCTTTTCCAAGCTTTAAGTCATATTTGAGATCAGTCTCTGATCTTCCAATAATTGCTTTCTTTTTACTGAAGTCACTGTCAATGGAGGAAGAAGTGTCTCATCTTCCACATTATTTGGAAAATGCTAATAAAAAATGAATTTGAAAGTTGGGATGGACCTATGCTTAAGCTGATAAAGTAAGTTACATCCACTCATTCTGTTTTTCTCTAAAAGAAATGAGGAAGCAGGCAAATAGACCAAACTAAAAAGATTGTTGTTATTTGCTGCTTAGCATGGGATAAACTTAAGATGAGCTGTTTCAGGGTGTCCTCCTCCACAGCCTGGATCCTATAAAGTACAGTTCTCAAGATGGTAACGATAACTGTACACTGATTGTTATATTCTTCATAAATTAAGGCAAATAATGATTGAATTTAAGACAAGCATTACTTAATAGTATATGATAAAATTGAGAGCCTTTAAGGATAAATAAAGATGAAAACCCATCAAACAGAGTTGAGAAGGTTACTGTAAAAACTATGCCAATATTAGAAAAATGAAAATACATCAAAAAAGAAAAGTACAACTGTTTCAAACACTAGTGACACTGTTGAAGTCACAGTGCTGGAAAACTCATACCTGAAAGAAATAATTTTTGTCTTTCATCTATCTAATTATTTTTGAGAGAGAAGAGAGTCTCTCTGTGTAAACGAGGCTAGCCCTAAACGACAATTCCCTTCAGTCCTTCTAGTCTTGACATTACAGTAATGTATCATGATTGCCTCCAGGGTTTGACAGACCTCTGAAAATCTTATCTGTCTTATTAATTCATTTAGAAAGGTAGCCTTAGTCAAAGACCCAGTCAGAGATCATTCATGATACTCCAGCCTGAGAATGGATAGTGATGCTTCAGTATTTCTGTTCCATTTCAGTATCTCCAGGAACGTGTTTCCTTTGATCTTTCTGGAGCCAGGGACAGAAGGAAAGTGGAGGTCCTGAGATTTATGGAGCCTCTCTACTGCTCTCTGGATTAGTCAGAGAGACTCTTCTGTTAATGAAACTCTCCATGGCACAGCAGAGGGTATGAAAGGTCTTACCTCCATGTACTCACCTGGACCTCTGTGGTGCAGACAGGATCTGAAGCAGCTCTGGGTAGGTGATACTTTCCAGGTCATATTTGTACTTCAGAATTTGTGGGCTCTTGGCTTCCATCAGATATTGCAGACTTCAAGTTTCATGTTGTCACAGTGTCAGAGGGAAGAAAGGTCTCTGCAGAGCCCCAGTCCCTGAAGTACAACTTTCCCTCTTTCCACAATTACCACATCTGTTTTCCTCAGAACCTATTTTAAGCTTACTTAAAGATTAATTATTTTGAGAGGAAGAATGTGAGTTGAGAAAATGAACAACTAACTGTGTTTCTGTGTATGGAGCTCCCTGCAGTTCCTGACTGTTTTTCATCTTCACAAAGTGACAAGCTGTGACCTGGGCAGAATCTACTTCTAACACATAGACCAATTCTCTTGCTGTTCTTTCTCAAATCCCTCATTCTACAGAATTAGAATAAGTGAGGCTAAGCACTGGAGATTTTGCTCTCAGATCAAGTCCCAAACATGGACCAGGACAATTTAGAGTCCCTTGTTCTTCCTGTGCCCATCTGTAGTGAAGAACTTTGCTGTAAATGACTCATTCATTCCTGCCCATTACTTTAAATATAATGTGGGAATTGAAGTATAAAAGCCTCCCCAATATTTACCTTATTCTAAAAGCAATCTTTACTTAGAAAACTTTGAAGACATTTTTTTAAAAAACTTAGGTGTGTCCTAGAGTGGTCCTTCTGTGTATTTTTCAAGTTAGTTCCTAGGTGGATCTTCCTATCCCAAATGCAACATGATACAAATAAACATGGGTTCAGGACTGAGAAAAATGATGGTATCATGTGTCAGGATAGAAGATCAACTAAAAAAAAATCCTATATACAAATGAGAAAGAAACAGAGAAAGAAATCAGAGGATCATCATCCTTCACAATAGTCACAAATAACATAAAATATGTTGGGGTAACACTAACCAAAAAAGTGAAAGGCCTATTTGACAAGAACTTTAAGTCTTTGAAGAAATAAATTAAAGAAGGTATCAGAAAATGGAAAGTTTTCCCATACTCTTGGATAGGCAGTGTTGACTGGTTTCTGCAGTTGCTAAGTTCCAAAGAAATCACACAAAGGTCTACATTAATTATAAACTGATTGGCCTAGTAGCTCAAGCTTCTTATTAATTACTTCTTACAACTTAAATTGGTTCATTATTCTTGTTGATGTTAGTCATGTGGCTTGGTACCTTTTTTTGATGAGCAAGACATATCTTGCTTTCTCTGTATCTGGGTCACAACTACAGAATGAAACTTCCCTCTTCCCAGAATTCTCATTGCTTCACTTCTACCTCTTGCCTGGTCATTCCACCTATACTTCCTGCCTGGCTACTGGCCAACCAACATTTTATTAAAAATAATACAAGCGACAGGATAAAAGACCATTGTCCCACAACACCCCCCTACATTTTTTAAACAGGAACTCTGAATCTAATATACTTTGTTTAGCTTTTCTCCTGACCATTATGCATAACAACTTGTAACCAACACTCTAAACAGAGGAAAATAGCTATAGTCCATTTTTTGGGAATGTGGACATAGTTTTCCAGTCTACTTTCTGTTGACTGGGGGCGTTGATAAACTTATGGGGACCTAAAGAAAATTTATAATTATGAACAAGTCATGATTGAAGTATCCTCTGAAGCTTGATCATCTCATGCAGCAGTCTTGAATCTGTTCCAGATGTAGAACTCAGACATCTGGGCCCTCGAGGTCCTTCTGTCTATGTGTTGCTTTTATTGGTTAATGAATAAAGAAACTGTCTTGGCCTGTAGTAGGGCAAAAGAACAGAACTAGGTGGGGAAAACTAAAGTGAATGTTGGGAGAAAGCCTTGTAGCCCCACAATAGCCAGACAGAATTTTTAGCTAGTAAGCCACAACCACGTGGCCATACACAGATTAATAGAAATGGGTTAAATTAAAATATGTAAGAGTTCTCAAATAAGAAGCTAGGGCTAAGGGGTCAAGCAGTGATTTAAATAATACAGTTTCTGTGTGATTATTTTGGTTTTCATAGGACTCAAAACAACAATACACAACTTCATATGGAAAAACAGAAAACCCAGGATAGTCAAAACAATCCTGTATAAAAAAGGAACTTCTGGAGGCATCACGATCTCTGACATCAAACTCTATTATGGAGTTACAGCAATGAAAACAGCTTGGTATTGGCAAAAAATAGACAGATTGGCCAATGAAATCGAATTGAAGATCCAGATATTAATACACATACCTATGAACACCTGATTTTGGACAAAGAAGCTAAAATTATACAACGGAAAAAAGAAGCATCTTTAACAAATGGTGCAGGCACAACTGAATGTCCAGCATGTTGAAGAATGAAAATAGATCCATACTTATCCCTAAGTACAAAATTCAAGTCCAAATGGATTAAAGACCTCGATATAAATCCAACCTCACTGAACCTGATAGAAGAGAAAATGGGAAGTAGCATTCAGTGCATGGGCACAGGAGACCACTTCCTAAATATAACCCCAGTAGCACAGACACTGAGAGCAACAATAAGTAAATGGGACGTCCTGAAACTGAGAAGTTTCTGTAAAGCAAAGGGCATAGTCAATAAGACAAAAAAGCATCTTACTGAATGGGAAATTATATTTACAAACCCCACATCAGACAGAGGACTGATCTCCAAAATATATAAAGAACTCAAAAATTAGACATCAAAATATCAAATAACCCAATTAAAAACTGGAGTTTAGATCTAAACAGAGAATTCTCAACAGAAGAATTTCAAATGGCTGAAAGACACTTAAGGAAATGTTCCTCATCCTTAGCCATCAGGGAAATGAAATCAAAGCTACTCTGAGATACCATCTTACACCTGTCAGACTGACTAAGATCAAAAACACCAATAATAGCTTATGCTGGAGAGGATGTAGAGTAAGGGGAACACTCCTCTATTGTTGGTGATAATGCAAACTTGTACAACTACTCTAGAAATCAGTATGGCGGTTTCTCAGAAAATTGAGAATTAACATACCACAAGATTCAGCAATACCATGCTTAGGCATATACCCAAAGAATGCTCAAACATACTACAAGGATATTTGTTCAGCTATGTTCATAGCAGTATTATTTGTAGTAGCCAGAACCTGGAATCAGCCTAGATGCCCCTCAACTGAAGAATGAATAAAGAAAATGTGGTACATTTACACAATGGAGTACTACTTAGTGGTTAAAAAAAACAAAAACCAATAACACCTTGAAATTTGAATGCAAATGGGTGGAACTAGAAAAAAAACATTTCGAGTGAAGTAACTAACTCCAACCCAGAAAGAGGAGCATGGCACCCACTCATAGGTGAGTACTAGCTGTAAAGCAAAGGATAAGGAACCTATGGTCCATGACCCCGGAGAAGCTAAGTAACAAGGAGAACCATAAAAGAAACATACACAGATCCCCCTGGGAAAGGGAAATAGACAAGATCTCCTGAGAAAATTGGGAGCATGTGGATGGGGAGAGAAGGGAGGGCAGAAAAGGAGGAGGAGTGGAGAAAGGGAAGAGGGAGAACTAGAGGGAACTGGGTGGTCAAGATGGGGGAAGGACACAGATGGAGAACAAGGAAAGAGATATCTTGACTGAGGGAGTCATTATGGGGATAGCAAGAAACCTGGCACAAGAGAAATTCCCAGGAATCCACAAGAATGACCCCAGCTAAGATCCTAAGCAATAATGGGCAGAGTTACTGAAGTGGTCTTTCCCTGTAGTCTGATTGAAGACTACCTTAAATATCATCATAGAACCTACATCCAGTAACTGATGGAAGCAGATGCAGAAAACCACAGCTGAGCATTGCCCTGAGTTCCCAAACTCCAGTCGAAGCAGGGAGGAGTAAGAATACAAGCAAAGAGGTCAAGACCATGATGAGGATACTCACTGAAACAGTTTACCTGAGCTGTCCGGCCTGACAGTGAGGGAACCAGCATAGGACCAAACTAGGCCCTCTAAATGTGGGTGATAGTTGTGTGGCTTGGGCAGACTGTGGGGCCACAGGGTTGCCTTGGAAGCTAAGTTCAACGTTTTGGCTCTTACTCTGTGCCCTGAATCGTGGTGTCTCCATACATAGAAATGCAACTGGCACATAACAGAAGCTAAACATCCTCTGTGTAAATGAAATGACAGCTTTTAAGGAAACCAGGATTTCTATCCTTCCTATTGAAAGGGAATTTCAGGAACGTGGAAACTAAGATATACATTACATATGTCAGGGTAGATAGAAATTGAAAAATAAGAGTTGTTGGCCAAATGGGCACTATGGAATCCAAACAACCCAGGTTGCAGCCAGGTTTCTCCTCACAAACTCACAGCAAGGCCCTACTGTTGAAGACAACACCTGCACAACTCGCTGAATTGAAGAGGTCAAGTTGGTGCCCACATAGAGGCTTTACCCTTGCGCTTCAGCTTCTTTGGAGCAGGGATGTACTCCATATGCTTTCAAAAGAGAAATATAAACTCCAACCCAGCCACAAACCCTTTATCTGCAATGGTGTCTTGCCTTCAAGAAATGCCAGGGCAATGGTGAAAGAAAGCTTGTGGCAGTAGCCAACCAATGACTGATTTGACTTAAGGTGTCTATGAGATGAAACCCATGTTCAGCACTGCTCAGGTGACCAGGAACCTAAGAACAGATTGCTCAAGGATCTAGGACGAAGTACTATTGGCCTAAGAAAAGGGAAAATAAGTAGCAATAAAATGACTCCTAATGATATTCTATTGCATTCATAGATTAGTGACTTGCCCAAATATCCTCAGAGAAGCTTCCTCCAGCAGCAGATGGGAACAAATACAGAGACACACAGTCAGACAGGACACAGAGAATGAGAGACCTTGAAACACTCGGGCCTTAAATGGGATGTCTCCATCAAATTCTTCCTCTCAGAGGTCAGAAAATCCCATAGAAGAGGAGGTGAAAGAATCATAGAGCCAGAGGGAATGCAGGACAACAAGAGAATAAGGCTCTCTAAATGAACACGAGCAAAGCTCACATTATCTCGCTGTAACTGAGAAGCATGCCCAGGGATGACTTGTGTCTGCACCAGGTCTGCTGTGTATATATCATGGCTTAGAGTTTAGTGTTTTCATAGGATTTCTGAGTGTGCAAATGAGTTGTTCTCTGATTCTTGTGCCTTCTTTTGGGTGATTTTCTTTTGTTTATTTGTCTTAGCCAACATCAGTGCAATAGCTCTTGTTTTATATTATTATATTTTTTAAAAATTAATTAATTATTTAATTATTAAAACCTAGCCAATGTGATAAAGGTTAATGACTAAACTGTCACTTATACTTTCACAGAAAGCAAAAATCAGTTTTTTCCAAGAGTGACACTGGGTGTACCCACCACTCCAAGACAGGTCTCATGTACAGGAGTAGCATATGATTGGATTACAAGGGTTCTCCCTTTTTCTTTCTTCCTTCCCTTTTTTCCTCTTTCCCTCCCTTCTTTCTTTCTTTCTTTCTTTCTTTCTTTCTTTCTTTCTTTCCAGCACTTTTTTGGTTAAAGTTTGATGAGTTTTTTTTTCAGGTTTTGAAAGTTTTTGTTTAGTTGGTTGGTTTTAGGTGATTTTTATTGTTATACTCATTTTTTGTGTGTTATATGAGAAACAGTTTAAATTTGGGGGGTAGATATAGCAAAAGGATCTGGAAGGACTTAGCAGAGGGGAATAATTGTGATCAAAATATGTTTAAATTCTGAAATTGTTTTAAATAATAAGATACAATAATAATAAGAAAAATAAATTAAAAAATGTTTATCTCTGGTCCATCAAGGAGCACTTCCCTCTGTCTTTTTTATTTTGTTTAGAAAAATTCTAAATATCTTCTTTGTATTTGAAATATAAAGAAAAATATAACAGTTTAAAGTTTGTAGACTTTTGATTAGATTATTATATAAAAGATGAGAAAATATCAGAAAGAAAACCTTCATGCAGCTTCCATCTGGGAGGCCATCTGTAGAGAAAGTACATGGTGGTGGTCACTGTTGATCTCCATTTTGTCTCACACACTGACCTCATATGAAGGATATTCCCTTGTAGCAGGGTACCACTGAAGAGTAATAAACCCTGGCTAGAGAGACTGCTCAGTGGTTAAAATGCTTTGCTTCCAAGTCTGAGTGTCACCTCAGTTAATACCTGGTGGGTGGCAGCTTGCCTGTAATTCCAGACTCAGAAGGCAGGGGCAGGTTATCCCTAGAGGAACTGGGTAGAGAGATTGGCCATTTTGATTTAACTGAAAGGTCCTGACTCAGTAAATGGGACAATGTAATTAGGATGATGATTGACACCTGCATGCAGGGGAGCACACATGTGCATGTGCATCTCCTCACACACGTGTGCCCGTCCAGTCGCAAAGATGTGCACAAACACATGAAAAATCGGAACTACAAAAAAAAATTTAGAAGGTCAGTATTTCTTTAAGGAAATTAGAAAATAAGCTGACAATGCAAATGGTTTTATTTATTGTTTGGCTAACCCAGAGAAAAAGACTCTTCTTTTTTCTCCCCGTTTTCTGCAGCAAAGTTACAATTTTATAACAAAGATGGAAAATCCAGGAAACATCCATGTGTCCTCATTATTATCTGAAGGTTCTCTGTTGGGGGGCATGTTCCTCCTCTGATAGTGACAGGTCCCCAGCCGTGCCCTCCCCAAAGGTGGGACTGACTCTTGGGCAAATGTCATTTGGTTTATTGTGAAAAGTAGGGAACGCACATCTCATTTTAGGATATCTGCTCTCCTGCAAGGACAGTTCCATCCTGACATCTCTTTCCCTGTTTGTCTTAGGCTCTTTGCTCCTGGTAAAGCCTAAGGCAAATAACAATGCTAGGGTATTTCCCTGACATGATAACCGTGGAAGCACATTGAGGGGACATAAATGTGGATGATCATTAGGTCTTCCTTTTTTGTTTGTATTCCTACATTCCTGGAAATGGTGTTTCTTTCAATTTTTTGACAAGTGAGAGAAAGATCCCAAGTCACATGATGGACACAGTGGAGAAGGAGGCAGGTAAGGATCTGTCCAGTGCCTATCCAGGGAAATGTTTCTACCAACTGGAATATCTATTTTTTTGTTGCTAAAAAATATTTGAGATTAAGACCTTGTGAAAAGATATGTTTGGATCACAAGTCTTAAATTTTGAAGGTACAAATAGTATAGCACTATCATTCCAGCAAGGGACTCCTGGATTCTTCACAATGTAGTTAATAAAGATAACAAGAATGACTACATATAGAAGGGGCAGTCCTGCCTTAGAACCCACTCCCATAAGTATGACTCATTCCTAGACATCCCCACTAAGTGCTTATGAAGAGTCATCAGTGAGCTGATTCCTTCCCAACTAAGGCTCTTCCTTCTCAATGATTAATTTCTTCCAATTTTTTGTTTTCTTTTCCTCCATTTCTTTAAGGGAGATTTTCATTTCCTCCTTAAAGGTCTCCATCATTTTCATAAAGAAGCAAGCAAAATGTGACTATATTACTGTTATGATATGACAAATTGATTATTTTTGCTTTTATAAGTTGCTTATGCAGATACCCAAAGAGTATTTTGAATATCTTAACCACTTAAACTTGGCAGAGCAGACCAGTTTTTGCTTGCTTGGGTTTGTTTATATTGAAGGTCTTCTTGTGGTTTTCCCCTATAAAAACCCTTTCCAATAGCGCTCCTTGATGACATGCTTAAGAATTGGCTTTAAGAATATCATCCTGGTAGCACCCAATCAAAAAATCTTTTAATTATAATTGGATTGAGTCTATGGTTAAACTTTTCCATATTGTGTTTCATGGTCTAAGTTGATGAGAATGACTGACCAGGTCTCTTCTTCTTTGTGTGGTAGTTTTTAGTTGACCAGCTGGACCTCTTTCCATGCACATGCTAAATTCCCCAGGTTTTCAGAGGACCTAGTTGATCCTTTCCAGTCTCACCATCGAGGAGGCAGCTACCAGGACAGTGGCTGAAACGTGGCTGAAAAAGTCTGAGATGGCATCACTCAGGAGGATTCTAAGCATCACAGGAAGAGATAGGTGTACAATGATGACATTAAGAAACATCTCCAACTACAGAATGCAACAATGGTGCCTGCGATACTTCGGCCATGTTATAAGATTGAATGATGGCAGATACCCGAAGAAAGCACTGCTTGGAGGAGTGCACAGGATAAGGTGACAAGGAAGGCCCCAAAAAACACTGGACAGACAGCATAAAAGAAGACTGTGTAACTTTGGATGTGACAATAACACAAGCACCTAGGAATACCCAGGATAGGAACAGCTGGGGAACTTCTATAAATGGGCTGCCCATCCATGCTTAAGTATTGCCAGTGCATAAATGATGGTAAATGATGAGTCTATGGTCTTCTTCTGCGGGTCACAAAACCCAATCAGAACATAAGAGCTGAAACTGACATAACCAAGTTCTAAAAAAGGTTTTATTATTTAGTAAATAGAATCATGTGTCACATAATAACCAATGGAACTGAATCGAAGGTCTGGATATTAATCCACACACATACAAACACCTGATTTTTGAAAAAGAAGCCAAAAATATCAAATGGAACAAAGAAAGCATATTTAACAAATGGTGCTGGCATAACTGGATATCAACATGTAGAAGAATGAAAATAGACCCCATATCTATCACCATGCACAAAACTCAAGTCAAAATTGATCAAAGACTTCAACATAAAGCCAGTCACACTGAGCCTCAAAGAGAAGAAAGTGGGAAGTATACTTGAACGCATTGACATAGGAGACCACTTCCTAAATATAATTCCAGTAGCACAGATACTGAGAGAAACAATTAATAAATGGGACCTCCTGAAACTGAAAACCTTCTGTAAAACAAGGACATGTTCAACAAGACAAAATGCAGCCTACAGAATGGGAATAGATATTCCCCAACCCTACATCAGACAGAGGTGTGATCTCCAAAATATACAAAGAACTCCAGAAATTGGTCATCAAAAGAACAAATAATCAAATAAAAAAATCGAGTACAGATATAAACAGAGAACTCTCAACAGAGGAATTTAAAATGGCTGAAAGACACTTAAGGAAACGCTCAATACCCTTACCCATCAGAGAAATGCAAATCAAAACAACTCTGAGATTCTGTCTTATACCTGTAAGAATGGCCAAGATCAAAAACAGTGATGACAACTTATGCTGGAGAGGATGTGGGATAAGGAGAACACTCCTACATTACTGGTGGGAGTGCAAGCTGGTACAGCCCCTTTGAATATCAGTATGGCAATTTCTTAAAAAATTAGGAAACAACCTTCCTCAAGACCCAGCAATACCACTTTTGAGTATATATTTAAAAGATGCTCAATCGTACCACAAGGACATGTGCTCAGCTATGTTCATAGCAGCATTGTTTGCCATAGCCAGATTCTGGAAATAATCTAAATGTTCCTCAACCAAAGAATGAATAAGGAAAATGTGGTACATTTACACAATGGAGTACTATACAGCAGAAAACAATAACAACATCTTGAAATTTGTAGGCAAATGGAAGGAGCTAGAAAACACTATATTGAGTGGGTAACTCAGACCCAGAAAGACAAACATCATATGTACTCACTCACAAGTGGTTTTTAAATATGAAGCAAAGAAAACCAGTCTAAAAATTATAATCCCAGAGAACCTAGACCACAGCGAGGACCCTAAGAAAGATATACATGAATCTAATCTCCATGGGAAGTAGAAAAAGACAAGATCTCCTGAGTAAATTTGGGGCATGGGAACCATGGGAGAGGGCTGAAGGGAAGGAGAAAGAAAGGGAGGGGAGCAGAGAACAATGTATAGCTCAATAAAATCAATAAAAATAATCGTGTGTCACTGTGAAACTGGAATAGAAGGAGAGAATGAAATCTACCCAGTAGCAGAAAAGGAAGCAGGTCATCGGAATGAGAACACTCCAGGTAGCGCTGATTTCTGGAGGGGAATTGTGTGCACACCTGGAGCTGTGAAGGTAGAGGACGCGCTTGTGATGCTCTTACAGATGGAGAGCCATGGACCCGCTGCTCCAGCCCATCAGACTCTGAAAGGTTTTTTTGTGGTTGTTGTTGTTTTGTTTTTTGCTTTTGTTCTGGTTGAGAGTATTTTAATTACTGCTTCTATTTAACTGGGTTTAGAGATCGGTTTACATTGTTCATTTGATCTTAATTTAACCATGATAGGTTACATATCATATTGTTCATTTGATCTTAATTTAACCATGATAGGTTACATATGTCAAGAATTTTATCGATGTCTTCTAGGTTTTCCATTTTGGTAGAATAGAGATTTTTATAGTGTATCTTTATGATTCTCTAGATTTTGTTGCTATCTTTTGTAATGTCTCCCTTTTCACTTCTAATTTTATTAATTAAATGTTCTTTTTCATATTTTGGTTAATTTAGCTTACAGTTGGTCAATGTTGTTGATTTTTCTAAAGAATCAACTGTTTTTTAAATTTTTTTTTTAGTGTTTGTTTCTACATCACTGATTTAAGCACTGAGTGTAATTGTTTATTTCTCTCTACTCTTTGGGGTGTTATTTCTTCTTCTCCTAGAGCTTCTTCACTTCTGTAAGATCTCTTCAGACATTAAGTGTTCCTCTCATGGTCCTCTAGAGCTGACTTAGTCCTAATAACAGTTGAATCTGTTTTTACTGTGGACAGTTTTCCTTTTTCCTTCAACTACAATTGATAGTTTTATTGGGTATAGTTGTCTGGGCTGGCATCTCGATTCTTTAAAAAACTTGCATAACATTGTTTCAAATCCTTCTGACTTTCCTAGTCTCCATAGAAATGTCAATTGCTGTTTTGTTGGGTCCGCCTTTATAAATGACTTTATCTTTCTGCAGGTTACCTTTTTGTCTGTCTGCAAGTCCCAGATGAAGAGCAGAAAAAGGGAGAACATGAGCAAGGAAGTCAGGACTACAAGGGGTGCATACACCCACGGAGACCATGGGACTGATATAATGGGAGCTCACCAGGGCCGGCTGGACTGAGACTGAACGAGCATGTGATCAAATCGGACTCTCTGAATGTGACTGACAATGAGGGCTGACTGAGAAGCCAAGAACAATGGCACTGGCTTTGGATTCTACTGCATGTTCTGGCTTTTTGGGAGCCTAGTCTGTTTGGATGCTCACCTTCCTAGACCTGGATGGGCAGAGGTGGGGGGATCTTGAACTTCCCACAGGACAGGGAACCCTAACTGCTCTTAGGACTGGTGGATAGGGAGAGGAAGGGGGAATGGGGGGAGTGGGAGGGAAATGGGAGGAAGGGAGGAAGTGGACATTTTTAATGAAAACAAGAAAATCCTTAGGTTATTAAAACATATTAAATACAATATTCTATAGATCTTTGAAGTGTTTGGAGTCTAGTTCACTAAATATATCTGTGTATAACCTTGAAAACATACCTAACAAAATTGTACATTTGATTATTATAGATGATTAACTATTAATCTGTATTTCTTAATTATGCATTACATTTCTAAATGAGCTGTGTAAACATAATACCCCAAACAAGGGTATAAATGTACATATAGTATCATAAATTAGCTTTAAATCTTTATCCAAAATACCAAAATCCACATCAATGTAAAATATTTTATGATTAATGGTTTTTTCTATTAAAGGAGACTCAATAATCTAGCTTTTTCTATAATTTCTATATTATATCCCCCTTTTTCTCTTTAGAAAAGAATCTTTGAATTTAACTCTTTTGTTTAGCTTTTTCTGACTATGACCAATACCAACTTGTAGCCAAACTCCTAAATAATAACAAACATGTATAAACTACTGAGTAACTAAAACCCACTTATGCCCCATCCCTTGGGAATGCGAACACTGTTCTCTAGTCTACTTTCTGTTGTCTGCCAGCATTGGTATCTTTGGAGAAAACTGAGAAAGTCAAGTTATAACAATTCTTTGTTAGGTAATGACTGGCATAGTTTGTGAGGTTAACCATCTTAGCTAGCAGCCTTGAAGTAGTTATGGATGTAGAATTCTGAGGAGACTGTAACAGACACATTTTGATATATTTATCACCTTTTGCATTTATTGGTATCTTATTCCCTTGTTCTGAAAATACATAAACTTTTAAAGATAACATATATAACTGTACTAACACAAGTATAGACTGTGTATTGTTCACAAGTTAGCCAAAGATGATTTTTTTTGTTTGTTTTATGTTTGAGCAAGTAAAATGTTACATGTTTTGTAGTTTTATAAGTTTATTTCTTTATGTTCATAACCAGAAATTTTAGGGGGCCTTTCATGATCAAACATGATTCAATCAACCTGGAACGAATCCACATTCTCTCATTTCCTGTGGGAATAATAACATAACATCTTCTTCAAAGTAGCATACTCCACTTTGAAGTCGACATTTTTAAAATATATCGGTTAGTTTAATCCAGCACTTTTTCTAATCAAATGTGTTTTAGAAGATGTCATTCCTTCAGTAGTAAGCAAAGTATCTAAAGTTAGCACAATAACATGCAGGATTCAGACTCTGTGTATTTCCCATCTTAATGTGGCTCATTATTAATTTTTTCACTTTAAAAGTTTTAAACTAAGAATGTTTAAAGACTTTACTATCATTTTAAAAATATTTTTCTTTTTTAATTGCATATACTTTTTCTCTTTCCTCTCTCAGGCATATGTATATTTTTAAACACCCGGCAACCTGTTTAGAGTATTTTTTCCATCTGAATCTGTATTGTTCTTTGATTGCCTGAGATGATCATAACCTGCTATGTTAGTCACCAGCACTACTCAGCTTACCACATGTGTTAGCACAGGACATTGGTGGCTGGCTCCTTGCCTCTTGGCTCCCTGACATTTAGCTTCAAGGCCAAGGTACCAGCAAGAGCCGTGTTTACTGCTTCCGCTCTAGAAAGTTGTTGGGTCTGCTCTGCTACCAAGTAGCACACTGCACACAGCTCATAAACCCCATTTAAGTGCTCAGTAGCAGGGTCTCTTAAAGTAGCTGCATGTCTGATTGCCACTAGCAATAAGCCTATCAAAGAAAAGGTAGTTACCAAGAAGCCACGCTTGACCCTGTTTTTGTGTGTTTGGAAGCCTTTTTTAAAAAGATTTCTCAATTTTTAACTTGATCTACATTACCCCATATTTCTATGTTGAGTAATAAAATGTTTATTTATTACAATGCAATGTTTATTCCTGCAGAGAATGTTCAGGAATATAAGACCAGTAAGAAGTTTCAGGGCATTTAAGTTCTGTGACTGAGCATTGGTCATCTAGTGGCTGACTGCACAGTACATGTCAGCCTTTCACAATTCTGTAAAATCTCTTATGTGGATCAAATTTCACACACACTTTGAAGAATCCCCAAATAGACTTGTGGGACTAACATTAAGCAATCAAAAACATCAGGAACAAGATATGGAATTCCTTGGATTGACAGAATAAAGTTAATATGAGTTATGATAAAACTTGCCAAATTCATCTTAATTTTTGTAGTCATGGTAGTAGTAAACCAATTTTATGAATCCTAATAAAAGCCATTTTTTTCAGTGCCTGAGAGATGGTTCAGTTAAGAGCAATAGCTGGTTTTTCTGAGAATACAGGTTCAAATCCTGATAACCATATTTTGGTTCAGAACCATACGTCTTACTCCTGTTAGTAACAGGGCACTTGATGGCGTCTTCCACTCTCCAAAGGCACCAGACACACACAAGCTATACAAACATAATTCAGGCAAACTATTCATACACAAGGAATGAATACAAACATAAAAAAGTTTAAAAAATAAAATCCCTTCCAAGTGTGGCAATAAATAGAATGAGGTTTCTATATCTTTATAATTTGCTACGGTCTCCCTTGCTCTCCATTCTAGACTTGAGTCTTCAAGAAGATTGTCTGAAAATAAACACATGCCTACACTACAGTGTGAGATTTTGTGTTGCCCACAGTGTTACAGAACTGAGAGTTCTTTCACACTTATTGAATAGAAAAATTAGAGACAGTTTCTCTACTTTTCTCACTGAGCATGCCAACACTCAGGCAGGAGTCCATCCCTCTGAATCAACACAACAGGACTAAAAGTTGCATAGCCAAGAGCCAGAAATTTTTAAATACTTCCTATCAAGAATTTGTCTGCTAGTCCTGATTTCTTTTTTCATTTTCTTCATCCTTCTACTCCTCATTTGGACCGTGGAGGGCTCAGTCCGGTGCTCCAATATGGGTCTCCGTCTGTATCGCCATCCAACATCGAATGAAGGTTTCCTCTGCTCTTGCCTTCTTTGTTCACGTTCTCCTTCCTTCTGCCTCTCCTTTGGACCTAGGGAGCTAGGTCCAGTGTTTCGACGTGGGTCTCCGCCTCCATCTCCCTCCATCGCCAGATGAGGGTTCTATGGTGATAAGCAAAATGTTCATCAGTATGGTTGTGGGCCAAGGCCGGATCAGGCACCCTCTCCTCTGTCCAGAGAACAATCTGGGGATCTCTCCTTGGACCTGGGATCCCCTTTATACTCAAGTCTCTTGTAAACCCTAAAATGACTCCCTTAGTTGAGGTATATACTTCCCTGATCCCATATCTATCCATTCTCCCTCCCCACCATCCCAGTCCCCCAATCTTTCCCCATTCTACCCCTACTCCCTTCTCTCTAACCCTCTCCCCTTCCAACAGCCCCCCTACCCCCCCATGCACCCGAGCTTACCTGGCACTCTTGTCTATTTCCAATCTCCAGGAGGATAGCTACATGATTTTCATCAGGTTCACCTTCTTATTTAGCTTCTCTAGGATCACGAATAATAGGCTCAAAGACCTTTAATTATGGTTAGAATCCACTTATGAGTGAATACATACCATATTCCTCTTTTTGGGTCTGGCTTACCTCACTCAATAAAGCATTTTCTATTTCCATCCATTTGGATGCAAAATTCAAGATGTCATTGTTTTTTACCACTGAGTAAAACTCTAATGTATATATGTTCCACACCTTTTTTAACCATTCTTCTGATACAAGGGGACTGATCTAATGAGAGTTCACCAAGGCCAGCTGAACTGGAACTGAACGAGCACGTGATCTAACCAGATTCTCTGAATGTGACCGGATTCTCTGGATGTGGCTGGCCCGGAGTCTTTCTGAAAAGCCATTGACAATGACACTGGGACTTGTTTCCTCTGCATATACTGGATTTTTGGGATCCAGTCTGTTTGGATACCCACCTTCCTGGACCTGGAGGGAGGGGGGAGGAAATTGAACTTCCCACAGGGCAGGAAACCCTGACTACTCTTAGGGATGGAGAGGGAGGAGGAGAGGGAGTGGGGGAAGTGGAAGTGGGAGGGTGTTGGGAGGAGGGGCGGAAATGGAAACTTTTATAATTTAATAAACTTTGAAAAAAAAAGAATTTGTCTGCTAAAGAGAGACTTAAAAATATAGAAAAAACACAGTCTGACCAATAGAAGAAAACAAAACAGAGCATCAGAAGGAGGACACTCCAAGCAACTCTCAGCTCAGGGGGAGTTTTGTAGAGAAGCTTGGAGTTCTGAAGGTAGAGAACATGCTGGTGGTGCTTGTGGAGAAGAAATATGATGTAGCCACTGGCACCTCCCATGACAGCCTGAAACAGAGCATCTCTCAGGACCATGACAGGGAGAACAATCCATTTTGTTTTCTGACTTTCTTGCATTAAATAGCAGTAGCCATCTTCACTCTTAAACTGTGAATTATTCAGGCTTGTACTTGTGACAGAATGGATTAGGTTCACACTTATTAAAGCGTTTAGTATCCAAAAGAATGGAAGGATATGCCATGCAGACTTTGGTCTGAGCCTCCTCCACCAGATGCTCTGGGACTGATGATGGCCTGGACCACAGTGAGGAGACCCCTGGTGCAGATGGAGATCCCACGGGACACTCTCTGCAGGTAAATGAAAACCTTACATCCTATGTCACCTGGGAAGTTTCTCAAACCAAAAGCTGCCATTGTCTTTGGCAATCCTTTTCCAAGAAGGATCATGATATTTGTAAAAGCCAAGTGGATGAAAATAATGTGTATGGGTTTTTTCTCAGGGCCTCTCCACCAACTGATCATATTATTCACAGAAACAGAAATATTCCCCAGAGTGCCAAACACAGTCATGAAGAGACAAATCACTTCTATAATAAAATTCAAAACCATTTCTTCCTTTCCACGTAGAAGAATTTGTGCCCAGGATGCAAACACTTTTCAAGAAAACATCAGTAATGTTAGAAGTGGATCTGAAAAACACATTTTACACAATAGCACTTTCTAGTGTGCAAGAGGCAGCAACGGGGAGATGTATTGTTGAAGATTAAATCCTTGAAATACCTCTCTTTTTCACACTGTGAACTCTGGGATATTGTGTGTGCTCTGACAGGTGAGTTTGGTAGCTGCTATTCAAAATGTCAAGTTTTAAGGAAGATTTTTTTATTTTTGAGCACTACACTAGCAAAATTGACTTGTTGACGGTGTGTGTGTGTGTGTGTGTGTGTGTGTGTGTGTGTGTGTGTGTTTCTATCTGTGTGCATGGATTATCTTAGTTAACTCTCAGCATATCTGAAATGAGCTCTAAGATTCTGCTACCAAAATTTCTTCCTCTTTTTCTCATTTTATTTTATACTTCCCCACTCAATTACCAAAGCCTGAGGTTCATGCTGACCCTGTCTGCCTTCCCCACATCACACAGACACTGGGAAACCCTACTGGTCAGCACCTGTAACATCTCTCAGATCTGCTAACTTTACCCTCCATACTGCTTCCTCCTTTGTCTGATATTCCTTTCTTATCTGCATCTTGACTAACATAACAATATCTAGATTTGCCTTTGGTGTCGAAGCTTTAAAACTTCTACTTCTGATTTCATTCTGTATAAATATTTACTGGTCCTTTTTTAAGGTAGTTCTCAATATCAAATCAAACTGTAATTTCCAGGTAGGGCCTGAGAGTTAAAGCTGAAGCATAAGCCAGGCAGTGGTGGCGCACACCTTTAATCCCAGCACTCGGGAGGCAGAGGCAGGCGGATTTCTGTGAGTTCGAGGCCAACCTGGCCTACAATAGCTAGTTCCAGTACAGTCTCCAAAGCCACAGAGAAACCTTGTCTCGAAAAACCAAAACCAAAACAACAACAACAACAAAAAAGCTGAGTCATAAAAAGATTTGCCGGAAAATTCATGGACCCACCAGCTTGCAGCACAGGAGTGTGTCTAGCAGAACCCTGAGTGCTTCCTAGGAGAGGGGGTAGCAGAGAGCCCTGACTCCAGTGGATGAGTTCAGGACATTTGTGACTCCAGTGAGTGACCTCAGGGCATCTCAGGGAGCAGGGATCAGCTCTCCACCAGGGGAGAAGATGAGGGGGATGGAAGAAGGGTTTTAATGAGGTGTTGGGTGCTGTGGTGAGATGAGTGCAGTTAACAACTTCTGACTCCTCAGCATTGGCTATGTACAGTACAGTAGGTCTAGGCATACTGGGATGAGTAGGAAGTTTCCCATCAAAAAAGTCATGTTGTCATTTGCCTCTGTAGGGCTTTGTGAGCTGAAGTTATGTTAGCCTTGCTCTGAATCCTGGTTCTCTCCCTGTTTTCTTGCCAATCTGTTTATCAGGCAAGCTGCTATATTCTTTATCCATCTGAGCTGATTCCAGAACTTTAGCTCCTGGGAAAATGCTACTCTTTATTTCCGGAAAAAAAAAAATTTATTTCTGGAAGCTCCATTCTCATTTCTCAGGGATTTGTGGTAAACATTTGCACCTTTTCTAGAAGAACCGGAGTCTCCTTGTTTCATGAGTTTGTATTCTCTGAGTACTTGGAATGCCTCTGTTCACACTGCTCTTCTTTCTGTGAAACTCACAGGATTGTTTCAAATGTTTATGTCTTGATGATGTCACCTGTGTCCTGTATAAACTGAGCCATGTTCCCAGGTTTGGGTTTATGTTGCCTCATGACTCTAGATATGTCAGTTATTGTTTTTCAACTGTTCCTCTGACAGAGGAGTAATTGTTGCCTGTACTTTCGGTAAGTCTAGAAATCACAATAGAATCCCAAGTATCTGCACATAATGAAATATGCTCCAGAAATTAATACCAAACACATCAGCATTCATTAACATATTTACAATAAAATTATGTGTCTATTCAGAGGTTGGAATCTGTAAAAATCCCTTCAATAATTCACCCTAAAACCTGATGGAAAGATAGTAACATTTTTCTGTTACAAACACTAGTGATACTGTATGAGTCACAAGACTGGCAAACATAGTTGTTAAAACAAGAAAATTCATTTTTCTTTTGTCTTGCTATATTTTGAGATAGAGTCTCTCTATGTAAACCAGGCTAGCCCTGAACAACAAGTACCTTGCCTCAATTTCTCTAGTCCCGACGTGACAGGAGTGTGTCATGATTGTCTCCAGGGTTTGACAGACATCTGAAAATCTTCTATACACTGTTGATTTCTATAAAAAGAAAAAAAAGCAAGGAAGAAACCTTAATCAAAGGCCCAACCAGAGCTCTGTCATGATACTTCAGTCTGAGAACAGATAGCAATCCCTCAGCATTTCTGCTCCATCTCTGTATCTCCAGGAACTAGTCCCCTTGATCTTTCTGGAGCCAGAGACCAGCTTTATCAGGTTCAGAAGGAAAGTGGAGGTCCTGAGGGTCATAGAGCCTGGAACCTGCTCCCTGGATTAGTCAGAGAGTCTTCTGCTTTAATGAAACTTTCCATGACCTAGCTGAGGGGATTGAAGATCTTACCTCCATGTACTCACCTGAACCTCTGTGGTGCAGACAGGATCTGGAGCAGCTTTGGGAGGGGGACACTTGTCAGGTCCTATTTGTACTTCAGGATTTGTGGGCTCTTGGCTGCCGTCAGGTTTTGCAGACTTCAAGTTTCATGTTGTCACAGTGTCGGGGGAAGGAAGGCCTCTGCAGAGCAAGGTTCCCTGAAGCACAACTTTTCCTCTTTCCATAATTAATACATCTGCTTCTCTCAGAAGTAATTTCAAGTATAATCAGGGATTAATTATTGTGAGAGGAAGTATGTGAGGTGAGAAAATGAACAATTAACTAGGCTTCTGTATACAGAGCTCTTCACAACTTCTAAATGTTTTTCATCTTTCCAAAGTGCCAAGCTGTGGTCTGGCAGGCACCAACTCCTGAATGACAGCCAAAGTCCCTTTTTAAATCCCATTTTTAAACAGGAGTAGAATACATGATTCTCAGCTCTAGGAATTGTGCTTTCTAAGTAAATTTCAAACATAAAGCAGGACAAGTTTAGAGTACCTTGTGCCAAGCTGTGGTCTGTCATGGACCAACTTCTGACACACACAGATCAAGTCACTGGCTTTCCTTTCTTAAGTCCATTTCTAGACTGGATTAGAATGAATGATGCTCAACCCTGGGGAGTCATGTGCAAGTTTCACACATGCACTAGAACAAGTTGAGAGTCCTTTGTTCTACCTTTCCCCGTTGTAGTGAAAGTCTTTGTTGTAACTTATTCTTTCATTCCTTCACACTGAATGTCATATGGGACATGAAATGAATACTTTCTTGGCCTTATTCCAAAACCAATATTTATTCATCATAAAACTTCAGTGACATTTCTAATGCATATGTACACAACGGCAGACATTCCATTTACATTCCATTCTAGTTCCTAAGAGGCTCTACCTGTCCCAGATGGAAAATGATGTGAAGAAATATACAGTGCTAAAATTAGAAGTGATGACATCATAATTTTTTCTTGAAAAGAAAGCACCATTGAGTTGACATAGGAGATGACTTTGAGGCTATGGTTATTACTCTGCCCTGCAGGATGGTGTTGTCATACATATAGGTGCAGCTGACACATACTAGAACCTGAAAATGCTTCTTTTGTAAATGAAATGACAGCTTTTGAGGAAACCAAAATCTCTGTCCTCTCTATTGAATGAGTAATCCAAAATCAGGAAAACTAAGTTGTACATTACATATGTCATGGCAGACAAAAAAAAATGGAAAAAAAAGGGTCTTGGCCAAAGGGGTCCATGGAATCCCGAAACAATCAAGGTAATTGTTAGGCTTTTGCTCTCCACAAACTGACTGAAAGGCTGCATTGCTTAACACCTCACTTACAACACTAACTGAACTTGGAGATGTCAAATTGATGCCTACAAAGGAGCTTCATCCCTATGCTCCAGTATCTTTATTACAGGAAGGTACTCTTCATGCTGTCAAAAGAGAAACATACACACCAACCCAGCCACACACCCTTTATCTACAATGGCATACTGCCTGAAATACATGCTAGGACACTGGTAGCACAAATATTGTGGCAGTAACCAATGCCCATGCTTGACACTGCTTGGTTAACCAAGATCTGAGACTAAATAGCCCAGGGACCTAGGGTAAAACCAAATAATACATTTCTAAAAGGGGGGAAATGTAGTGATAAAATGACTCCTAATGACACTGCACTATAGTCATAAGTCAGAAACTTGTTGTGCCATCATCAGAGAAGCTTCCTCCTGCAGCAGATGGAAACAAACACAGAGACCCACAGCCAGACACTACATAGAGAGTGAGAGACCTTGGAGCACACAACCTTGAATGGGATGTCTCCATCAAATCCCTCCCCTCAGAGCTCAGGAAACCCCACAGAAGAGGATGTGGAAAGAGCATTAGAGTCAGAGGAGATGGAAGACACCAAGAAAACATCTAAATCCACGTGAGCAAAGGTCATAAGAACTCAAGCAGCAAACACAGGGTCTGCAAGGGTCTGTGCCAGGTCCTCTATGTGCTTCCAGTTCGTGAGTGGGCTCCTAGTTCTTTCCTTCTGTTTATTTATCTTTTCTAACATATACAATGAGTGAATGAACGGAAACCTAGTCACCTCGTCACTGGTGTAAAAGTTAATGACTGAACTGTCCCTTATAATTGCTGGGAGAACAAAAATCAGTTTTCTCCAATAAAGAGACACTGGGTTTATCAACCCCTGCAGGACCTCACATTCAGGAGTCGATGAGCAACATTTTACTGGATTCCACAGGTGTGTGTGTGTGTGTGTGTGTGTGTTTTCATTGGATATAGTTTGGTGCTTTTTTCTTTTCGTATGTGTATTTTATTATTTTGTTTTCTTGGTTATTTTGGATGTTGTGTTCTTGTATTTGGTTTTTGTTTATTGAGAAACAGCTTGAAGTTTGATGGGTAGTGACGAGGAGAGGATCTGGAAGGACTTGGAGGAAGTACTTGGGGAAGAATATAATATAAATATATTTGAACTTAAAAGTTGTTTTAAAGGTTAAAAAATATAATATATAAGATAAGTTTTAAAATAATATCTCTGGTCCAACAAGGATCACTTCCATCTGTTTTCTTTGTTATTGCTTTTGGAAGACTTCTAAATATCTTCTTTGTCTTTGAAAGATAAAGAAAAATAAAACAATTTAAAGCTTGTAGTTCTCTGACTAGTTAATTGAACAAAAGACAAGAAAATCTCAGAAAGTGAGCCTTTCATGCAGTTTCCTACAGGAATTTCATGGAGAAAACTGGCTATGGCAGACCAGGACATGATGGGAGTCACTGATCACCTCCATCTTGTACAGCAAGTTTACACTATTCCATTGTAACGGGGCGGGGGTGACTAAGATTAATAAACCCTGGCTGGAGAGATTGCTCAGTATTTAAAGGACTTCCAAGTGTGAGAGCCACCTCATTTAACTGCCTGGTGGGTGGCAGCTTGCCTGTAATTCCAACCTCAGAAGCCAGGGGCAGACTATCCCTAGAGGAACTGGGTAGTGAGATTGGCCATTTGTTTTGCTCTGTATTTGACTGAAAGATCCCAACTTAGTAAAGAGGATGATGCAGGATGATCCCTGACACCAACCTCAGTCTCCTGCATGCAGGGGAGCACACATGTGCATGTGCACCTCCTCACACACGTGTACCCGTCCTGTCCCAAAGATGTAAACACACATGAAAAATCGAAACTACAAAAAAAATCCACAAGGCCACTGCTTCTTTCAGAAATTAGGAGCCAAACTGACAAAACAAATGGCTTTATTTATTGTTTGGCTAAAGCAGGGAAAAAGATTCTTTCTCTCCCTCTTGTCTACAGCAAAGTTACAATTTTATAACAAAGATGGGAAATCCAGGAAATGTCCATGTGGCCTTATTACTATCAAAACTTTCTTGGGGGGTCATTTTGCAAATTCCTCCTATGGGAACAGAATTTTAAATTTTTGGTTGTGAACCTAGCCTTTAATGGCTGAGCCATTTCTCCAGCCCAAGTTCCTCCTCTGACAGTGCCAAAGCTCCACCCTTCCCCCTCCACAAGGGTGGGACCCGCCCGTGGGCAAATGTCAGTTATCTCCATGTATTGTAAAAAGTAGGAAATATACTTTTTTTTTTTTTTAGAATATCTGCTCTCCTGTCATGCCAGTTCCATCCTGACACCTCTTTCCCTGTTTGTCTCATGCTCTTTGTTTTTGGTAGAGCCTATGATAAGTAGGCAATGCTGGGGTATTTCCCTGTCATGATAAACATGGGAGCACATTGAGGGAACATAAATGTGGATGATCATTAGCTCTTCCTTTTTGTTTATAGTCCTACGTTCCTGGCAATGGAGTCTCCTTCAGTGTTTTTGACAAGTGAGCAAGAGATTCCCAAGTCACATGATGGGCGCAGTGGAGAGGGAGGCAGGTAAGGACCTGTCCAGCGTCCATCCAGGGAAATATTTCTACCAACTGGAATATCTACTTGGATGATTTAGTAATCTATGCTGTGTTGTTATAAAATATTTGAGATTAGCTACTTTGTGTAAAGGTCTGTATGGATCACAATTCTTTTATCTGGATGGCACAAATGGCATAGCACTATCATTTTGGTGAGGGATTCCTGGATACTTTGCTCTTCACTGACTGAGGAAATTAGGTTTGGGGAGGGCAGTCAACACGATAGAAATGATTCACTTCACTTTTAACTCATTATTCTGGCGTGCTCTTCTATTATTGAAAATTACATTTTATGATGGAGTATGATTGTTCATCTCCGTCTTCTAACTCTAGGGAGGCAGAGTCAAGAGGATTGCAATTAAGAGTCCATCAATTCCTACTTGTGAGACTTTGTATTTCAGTTTGTTTCAAAGGAAAAATAATAAAATAGCTATGTGTCTTTACCCACAAATTAAATTTAAACTCAGCATTGTTTTTTAAATCACATAAAATCCATTTATGTGACTGGATACATATAGATTTCCTTTCTTAGTTTGTCCTTTCCTGTTCCTCTTTTCTTTCCCCCCTCACCCATATGTGTGTCCTTCATCTTTCTCCGTCCCCACATCTGAGCAGGGTCTCACTATGTAAGCTAGGCTGGCCTAAACTCATGGCTATAATCCTGATCAGCCTCCCAAGCACATAAGAGAGTAACTAACCTACCATAACCATATCTAGCCATCTAGGTAGAAATTTTTAAATTAACAAAATGAACTTTCCCTGTCATTACAGTACATCTCTGTACAGAATATTTTCTCCTGCAATTTCTAAAAATCAAGTGTGTCTATAGGATCATGTTTTAGAAATCTAGGGGGAACTACCCAACAAATTCATTAGCTTGATAAAATTTGCCAAATCATTCCTGGTCATTAATACTAGCAAAAACTCAGTCTCCGAGATTCCACTCTGTCAGGTGATAGGATGGAGAATGAGGTGTCTATTTTACTCTTACTCACTGAGAACTTTAGGTCTGCACAGAGCTTCAAAAATAATTGTGATTATTGACTGAAAAATCATCTGTTTAAGTTACTGTAATGAGATTTCCTGTCACACGGCACTCAAAGTTCTTTCAAGCTTATTTGTTAGCAAAATAAATGAGACATTTCATCATGTCTGCAAGCACCTTGATAAAATTCGACCTGATGCCCTTCTTTGAGAAAGAACACAAGAGGGCTGAGGACTGTATAACAAAGGGTCAGAAACTCATGAATATTTACTATCAAGAGATGGTTCTTTAAGGATAGAAGTATGGGAAAACCACATTCTCTCTAACAAAAGAAGAGAAAACATAGCATTAGGAGAAGGACACTGGGAAATTCGCAGCTCAGGGGGGGTTTTGTTGGAAAACTTGGGGTTCTGAAAGTAGAAGCCATTTCTGCAGGGCTTGTGGAGAAAGAAATACCTTGTAGCCACCAGCTCCAACCAAACCTCCATGAAACAGTGTATCAAGTAGGATCAAGTGGGTCAGGAAAACCCATCAATCCTTTTCCTGTAGAAAGTAGAGATTATGAACACTCTTCCTCAGCTGTGAAGTGTTCACGCTGACCTTTCTGACGGGATGGACGAGATCCGTGCTGATGAAGGAATTTAGAATCCCAAGGAATAGCTGTGAGAGAAGCCGCTGCTGTGCAGACCTCAGCCTAAGCTCCCCCCACCCCACCCCCGCCCCACCCACCTGGAGTCTCTGGAGCTCATGACCTGAACCACTGACAGGAGACTGCTGGTGCTAATGAGTGGCCCTGGGACGCCCTGTTCATGTCAACACCTTTATAGCCGTCATTGTTTAGAGCAAGGCCTCTGAAAGCGGCATTGTAGTGTTTATAAGACCAAATGAATGAGAGTAAATGAGAGTAAGGCAGACAGAGTTTTTCAGTACCCCTCCCCCAGAACTGAATGTACTTGTCACAAGAAGAGAAACGTTCCCCATATTACCAAGACCAGTGAGAAAAATGTAGATAATTTTTCCTTGACAAAGTTCTAATCCATTTCTTATGTCATCCACAGAAAAACTTGGATTCAGAAACATCCTTTTAAAGATAACATCAATAATGTTAATATATATCAGCCAAAAAAAACCAGTTTCATCTTAGAGCTCCTTTCTTCATGCAAAGGACAGTCATAGTTAAAAGGGTGCAGTTCCCTCATCTCTCCCAGCACCCTGTACCTTTATCTGTAGCAATTTTTGCAAGCCATTCTGTGTAGTCCTGCATGCTGTTTTAAGTGTGCTAGTATGCCAGTATGTTATTACTTGTCTTAGTCACTGTTCTATCTCTGTGAAGAGACACAATGACCAAGGCAAGTCTTATAAAAGAACACATTTAACTAGGGCCTGGCTTACAGTTTTAGAGGGTTAGTGAATTCTCATCACTGTGAAGGCATGGTTCTCAAGGTACTAGAGAAGTAGCTGAGAATTATGTCTTATATAAAGATGGGGAGGGAGAAAGAGAGAGAGAGAGAGAGAGAGAGATAGACAGACAGACAGACAGAGAGACAGACAGACAGACAGACAGACAGAGAGACAGACAGACAGAGAAAGACAGAGAGGGATAGAGAGAGACTGGGACAGATGACGGTTTCTGAAACCTCCAAGTCCACCCCTAGGGTCACACTTCCTCTAAAAAGGTCACATCTCCTAAACCTTGTCAAATGGGAACAATCCTTGATGCCTTAGCATTCAAATATATGAACCCTTTGGGCCCATCTTATTCAAACTGCCACATTATTATATAACAAATATTTAAATTTTCTAATCGCAGATTTGGAGCCCCATGGTTGTTAGAATCCTTGTTCGTCTTTCCCATAGTTAATCTCAGCATGGTGAATAGAATCTGTTTTAATTTTCTTTCCAAGGTAATCAATAGATATTTCAAACAAATATAACAATGTAACTAATAGTACTGGATGTAGTTTGGATTGGAAGTAGACAAGAGTGCCAGGTAACCTCGGGTGCATGGGGAGGGTGGCGGGGTTGTTGGAAGGTGAGAGGGTTAGAGAGAAGGGAGTAGGGGAGGAATAGGGAAAGCTCGGGGGATTGGGATGGGGGGGAGGGAGGAAGGATGGATATGGGATCAGGGAAGTATATATCTCAACTAAGGGAGTCATTTTAGGGTTTACAAGAGACTTGATTATAAAGGAGATCCCAGGTCCAAGGAGAGATCCCCAGATTGTTCTCTGGACAGAGGAGAGGGTGCCTGAACCGGCCTTGGCCCATAACCATACGATGAATATTTTGCATATCACCATAGAACCTTCATCTGGCGATGGATGGAGATAGAGACAGAGACCCACACTAGAACAAACAAGGTCCCAAAACAAGAAGCAGAAAGAAAGAGAACATGAGCAAAGAAGGCAAGACCAGAGGGAACCTTCACCCGTTGATGGATGGAGATTGAGACAGAGACCCACATTGGAACACTGGACTTAACTCCCTAGGTCTAAATGAGGAGCAGAAGGAGGGAGAACATGAACAAGAAAGGCAGGACCGTGAGGAGTGCGTTCACCCACTGATACAAGGGGACGGATCTAATGAGAGTTCACCAAGGCCAGTTGGACTGGGACTGAACAAGCACGTGATCCAACCAGATTCTCTGAATGTGGCCGGATTCTCTGAATGTGGCTGGCACGGAGTCTTTCTGAAAAGCCACTGACAATGACACTGGGACTTGTTTCCTCTGTATATACTGGATTTTTTGGATCCAGTCTGTTTGGATCCTCACCTTCCTGGACCTGGAGGGAGGGGGGAGGAACTTGAACTTCCCACAGGGCAGGAAACCCTGACTGCTCTTAGGGATGGAGAGGGAGGAGGAGAGGGAGTGGGAGGAGTGGGAGAGTGTTGAGAGGAGGGGCAGAAATGGAAACTTTGATAAATTAATAAACTTTTTTAAAAAAGAGATTCATATTATTAGTTGTTCTGGAATCTGGTAGAACATAAGCTCATATTTGCTCTTTCATGGAAATACAAATATTCAAATAGTTATTATTATGCCTATGCAAATAGTAAGTGATTCAAATCCCAAAGGACAATTAAACTCAATCCCTTCTTCAAATGGATGAATGACTCTATTACTGTCCCAAGATCCAGTCAAATACACAGAGCCCTTCATAAAGAAGACAGCAGCTGGATCCATATCATTCATAAGCTGAAGCAAAGGAAGATGAGAAACATATATCAATGCACGTGCTCAGAGACACTCACCTCAGATGCACAGGTCAGTGCAGCTGGCTTCACCAGAAAAGATTCTCAGGTCACACAGGGTCCTGTGTGCTTCACAAATAATTTGTGCTTCACAAATAATTTCTCCCCAAGTGGACAGACTTGACTTCTAATGATACAGTCCTTATCTCCTTTTGCCTTTAGTTGGATAGTTGCTATCTTTCTGGTGACTTCCACTGTCTCCTTGCCCTCTGACATCATCTTTGATGGCCTGGGGCCAGAGTAGTCAAAGAGGAATTCATGATTCAGTGGATCCATTTGTAACAAAAGATATAAATCCTTTTCCCCATTTGTAACAAAAGATATAAATCCTTTTCCAATTTTTTTTCAGCAAATGGAGCTTCCAAGTCTCAATGTTTTTTAAACCACATAGACCTACTTAAAGGCAGTTCAGAATGTTTTGAAGAGAACTGTTTCTAAGCTCTTGAACATGTACCACCTTGAGACTAATTAAAAAAAATTAAGGGTAAATAAGTAAAGTGCAACAATATCCCTTGGTGTTCTCCTTTTTTATTTTTTAAAATAATTATTGCTTTAATGCTCTTTCAATTATACCCCGGCATTGAGGATTATAAGAAATAACTGTAATATAGCTAATGTTTTATTCCTTACAGATATTTATAATTTTTTACTAGCTGCTCCATTGTCAGTTTTTATTGAAGGAGGCACTCCCATAACATCATATGTTAAAATTTTAATATATGTTCTGATCAAGCTTTTATTTTATTTTTTTCCAATCTACTCTTTTTTTAGAGAAAAATTCACAATAACAACTCTATATGCCACTCAGACTCCAGACCATCCTAGTTCACGCTGTGTCAACAGTTATGAATCTTCTGTATTCTTTTTTGAAATTTCAAATTAAAGGTTTTTTGTGTGTGTTCTTGTGTGTATATCTCAACATGAATATGGAGGTTATAGGACAGCACATGGGAGTCAGTTTTCTTCATCAGAAATGGATCAGATTGTCTGACTTGTCTGCAGGTGCTTTTACCCACCGAGGCATCTCTCAAGCTTCCTCTATTTTATCTTTTTTAATTATAACTTTCCAATTAATTATTTAATTTTGAATTATTATTATTTATTTTATTACTTTAAAAATACCAATCCAAATACCCACTTCCTCACCTCCTCCCTCTCCCCTACCACTGCCTCCACACATTCTTCCCCCACCCACCTCCAATCTTAAGAGAGGGCAAGGCACCCTGCCCTGTGGAAAGTCCAAGGCCCTCCCTACTACATCCAGGTTGAGCAAGGTATACATCCAAAGATAATAGGATCCCAAAAAACTAGTACATGCAGTAGAGAAAAATCCCAGTGCCATTATCATTGGCTCCTCATTCTGCCCCACAAATGTCAACCACATTCAGAGGGACTAGTTTGATCCCGTGCTCGTTCATTCCCAGTCCAGTCGGAGTTGGTGAGCTCTCATTAGTTCAGGCACATTGTCTCAGTGGGTGAACCCCTCATGGTCTTGACTTCCTTGCTCATACTCTCCCTCCTTCTGCTCTTTAATTGGACCTTGGGAGCTCAGTCCAATGTTCCAATGTGGGTCTCTGTCTCTGTTTCCATCTGTTATTGGACAAAGGTTCTATGGTGATATTTAAGATAATCATCAGTCTGACCACAGGGCAAGGCCAGTTCAGGCACCCTCTCCTCTATTGCTTAGGGTCTTAGCTGGGGTCATTCTTGTGGAATCCTGGGAATTTTTCTAGAGCCAGGTTTCTTGCTAACCCCAAAATGGGACCCTCAATCAAGATATCTCCTTCCTTGCTCTCATCTCTGTCCTTCCTCCATCTCAACTATCCCATTCCCTCAAGCTCTCCCCAACCCTCACGTTCTCTACTCCTTTTCCCCTTCTCCCCTTACTTCTACCCCCTGCCCCCAAGCTCCCAAATTTTGTCAGGTGATCTTGTCTGTTTCCGATTTCCAGGTGGATCTATATATGTTTTCCTTTGAGTTTATCTTATTACTTAGCTTCTCTAGGATCATGAACTATAGGCTCAATGTCCTTTGTTTATGGCTAGTATCCACTAAAGAGTGAGTACATACCATATTCATATATTTGGGTCTGGGTTAATCCACTCAGGATAGTGTTTTCTAATCCCAACCATTTGCAAGCAAAATTCAAGATGTCATTGTTTTTCACAACTGAGTAGTAATCTAGTGTGTAGATGTGCCACATTTTCTTTATCCATTCTTCCATTGAGGGGCATCTAGGTTGTTTCCTTGTTCTGGCTATTACAAATAATGCTGCTATGAACATAGTTGAACAAATGCTTTTGTAGTATGAATCAGCATCTTTGGGGTGTATTCCCAAGAGTGGTATTGCTGGATCCTGAGGTAGGTTGACTCCCAATTTTCTGAAAAACCTCCACACTAATATCCAAAGTGGCTGCACAAGTTTGCATTCCCACCAGCAATGGATGAATGTTCCCCTTATTCCACATCCTCTCTAGCATAAGATATCCTTAGTGTTTTTTATCTTAGTCAGTCTGATAGTCTTTTTCTGTAGCTTTGGAGCCTGTCCTGGAACTAACTCTTTTAGACGAGGCTGGTCTCTAATTCACAGAGAACCACCTGCCTATGCCTTTAAGTGGTGCGGGAGAATTATCTGTATTCTGTCAATCATATTTTAATAAAACGCTGATTGGCCAGGCAGGCAGTATAGGCAGGAAAGCCAGACAGGAAGTAGGGGTGGAGCAAAGAGACTGGGAGTATTCTGGAAGCAGAAGCTCTCTCTCAGCCACTCCTGCGCAGATCACTGAAGAAGCAACATGTAAGCTGCCCCCGCTGGAAAAGGTACTGAGCCATTATGGCTAACATAGATGAGAATAATGGGTTAATATAAGTTATAAGAGTTAACAAGAAGCCTGACCTAATGAGCCAATCAGTTTATAACCTTATGGAGTCCTGTGTGTAATTTCTCTTTGGGATTTGCCGGCTGTTGGGGTACCGGGCGGGACGGAAACCCCAACAAGCTGGCCCTCATGCTACATTTAAGTGCTGAGAATAAAGGCATGCACAACCACCACTAGACCACCTCTAGCTATTCTTAACATTGAACAATTATTTCATCATTCAGATTTAACATATCTTTCTTCACTTCTCTGTGTTCTTACGTTGCTTCCTTTTGAGTCAAATTACACAGACTGACTAAGAAAGTGTTCCTTAATCTGGTCCTCTATGTAACTGAAGAGGGTGAGACTCAGAGAAGTAATAGATAAATATGAGAAGGAGCTGGAAGGATGGTTAGGAGACCTGCTCCTCTTGCAGAGGACCCTGGTTCCTCACCCAGCACTCACATCTAGGACTCATGACTGCCTGTAGCTCTAGCTCCCTGTGGTCAGTGCCCTCTTCTTGTCTGTTTGGGGGCCTGGACTAATGTGGCACACACTCATAGAGACACATACATAAAATAAATTTTATATTTGAAAAACAAGCTATTTAATAATCTGTATCACAATACAATACACATCACTTACTTAAATAATTTGTATATACACTGCAACCAAGCAAAATATAAAAGTTACACATCATTGTAAAGTAAAGCCATGAGGATTGCAAAAGGTTACAGTTTAGTCAGATATGACAGAGCAGTCTTTTTAAAATAGGGCATAAACCCACCTCTAGCAATTCAATACTTTCATGATCAATGATTATATCAATAAGTATTTTTCAGAATGGGTATATCATATTCTTAGAACCATGTCAATATCTTATTGTGTGGATCTAATTTAAGAAATCAGGTTGTGAATCCTTCATTTAAATAGAAGAATCAGATCCTTTTACAGCCCATTGATGACAAACAGCTGGAAAGTGTTGTGGAGAGCAACTAGGCAATAACAAAGGGCAGCTGCTAATACATCTCAGTCTGTTTCGGTCACACTACTTATTAATTTTGTAAAATCCACATTTTTAAAATCATCATAGAAACTATAGATGAATAAAATAAAATAAAATAAAACTTCACTGTGTAATCCTTATCCAGTTTTTCCCATATGGACAATCTTCATTGCTACAGAGAACCTTCATGAATATAAGACCACAGAAACATTCCAGTCCTTTTAAGTTCTGTGACTAGTACATTGGGATTCCAGGAAGTGGATGTAGTTCTTACCTTTTTCACAATTCTGTAAAACATTTTTTGCAGACAACGAGGCGGCGATGTCCGCGAGCCAGGCGAGCGCCGCGGCGGTAGCGGCGGGGCCTCGCGCGTGGCTGGGCGGCCTGGGCTGCGGCCTCCCCGCGGGTCCCTGGAAGCAGGCGCGCTCGGAGGGCGCGGGAGCAGTGGCGGAGGCCTCGGCGCGTCCTTCTGTCCCGCAGCCTGAGCCCGGGCGACAGGAGGGCTTCGGCTGCCCGAGGATGGGAATTCTCTTCACCCGGATCTGGAGGCTGTTCAATCACCAGGAGCACAAAGTCATCATTGTTGAACTGGATAATGCGGGGAAAACCACCATCCTTTACCAGTTTTCCATGAATGAAGTTGTACATACATCCCCCACAATAGGAAGTAATGTGGAAGAGATCGTGGTTAATAACACCCGTTTCCTGATGTGGGACACTGGTGGTCAAGAGTCTCTTCGTTCTTCCTGGAACACTTACTATACTAACACTGAGTTTGTAATAGTTGTTGTGGACAGCACGGACAGAGAGAGGATCTCTGTAACTAGAGAAGAGCTCTACAAAATGCTGGCCCATGAGGACCTAAGAAAAGCTGGATTGCTGATTTTTGCCAATAAACAAGATGTTAAAGAATGCATGACAGTAGCAGAGATCTCGCAGTTTTTGAAGCTGACGTCTATAAAAGACCACCAGTGGCACATCCAAGCGTGCTGCGCTCTGACTGGCGAGGGATTATGCCAAGGTCTTGAGTGGATGATGTCACGGCTGAAGATCAGATGATCTCTACTGAGCTTTTCTCACGGACTCTGCATCCACAAAGTGCTGGACTTTACCTGAGAGCTGAAAAAACAAAAACGGTTCAGATATATTTATAATAAACTGATTTTAAAAAGTTTTCTATAAGAAGAAAAATTATTTGAAAACAAGGATGAAATATCACTACCCAGTTTGCTCTCAATTCCTTCCAAAATGCTTCAAAGCTGTGACTGATTTTCTCTTGATGGATCCTCCCAGGATATGAGTAGCTGTGACGAGTAAGAGGAAGACGGTTGAATTATAGAGCTTTATTGTCAGTGTGACTTGCCCTCCCCACCCCAAGTTGAATGTTCCCTTCTCATTACATTGAATCAACTACAAATCAGCACAGATACTGTTTCCAGTTTTAAAAAACATATTATGGAAAGTATTTTGCTTAAAGTTGAATATGTATTGTGTATATACCTCAAGTTCAGTTTAATGGCTTTGATTTGTGTTTTGAAGCAAATAACACAACTAATAACCTTAGTTAGTACCCCAGTGTCGTCTTGTAGTGAGCGCTCTGTTCTTTGTCCTGTCCTAACAAGCCAGCCCTGACCTACAAAAAAAAAAAAAAAACAAAAAAAAACCATTTTCTGCAGATGAAAACACACAGACACTTTGGAGAACCCCAAATCACAACATAGCTAAACTAACATTTAGCAAGTACAGCATTAGGTACAAGATATGGATTTCTTTGGCTAACATGACTAAATCACTATGAAGTTGATAAAATTGACCAATTTCATCTGTGTGCTTCCAGTCTTGGTAACAGTAAAACCAAATTTATAAAAAATAATTATGACCATTTTCTCTGTGCTGGAGACATGGTTCAGTAATAGAGAGTACTAACTTGTCTTCCAGAAAACTCATGTTTAATTCCTAGCAACCACACTTTGGTTGAGAGCAACCATTCCAACTACAGTCAGTCACAGGGTATTTAATGACTTTTTCTACCCTTTACAGGAACCAGGCATGGTTAAGCTACAAGGACATAATGCAGGTAAATTATTCATACACAAAAATATAGGAATTAAAAACTCCCTTGAAAAGAGAGGAAAATTGGAGAATAAGGTTTCTTTTATCACCAGTTTTTCTAAGAACTCTCTCTCTCTCTCTCTCTCAGGTCAAGGCTGTGGCCACAAGGAAGATTGTGTGAGAATAATCCCATGCCTAACCTGCTCTGTGAGAATTTTGTATTACCCAAAATATTGCAGAACTGAGAACTCATTCACACTCGTTGAACAGAAAAATAAAGGAGATAGTTTCTCAATTTCTCCCACTGAGCATGCCAACACTCAGGCATAAGTCCATCCCTGCAAATCAACACAACAGGGCTAAAAGTTGCATAACCAAGGGCCAGAAATTTTTGAATATTTGCCACCACAGATTCGTCTGATAAATAGATACTTATCATTAGAGAAAAAGCACAATCAGTTTAATAGAAGAAAACAAAACAGAGCATCAGAAGGAGGACACTCTGAGCAGCTCTCAGCTCAGGGGGAGTTCTGTAGAAAAGCTTGGAGTTCTGGAGGTAGAGGACATGTTGGTGGTGCTTGTGGAGAAGAAGTACCATGTAGCCACTGGCCGCTCCCATGGCTCCCTGAAACACAGCATCTCTCAGGACCATAAATGAAAGAACAGTCCATTTTGTATTCTTACTTTCTTGCATAAAATAACAATAGTCATCTTTATTCTTACGCTGTGATATATTCATGCTTATACTTGTGATGGAGTGGATTAGGTTCATACCTATTAAAGCATTGAGTATCCAAAAGAATGAAAAGAATGGAAGGATGTGCCATGCAGACTTTGGTATGAGCCTCCTCCACCCAGATGTTCTGGGACTGATGATGATGGCCTGGACCACAGTGAGGAGACCGCTGGTGCAGATGGAGACCCCACGGGCCACCCTTGACAGGTAAATGAGAATCTTGCATCCTCTGTCATCTAGGAAGTTTCTTAACCCAAAATCTGCCATTGTCTTTGGCAATCCTTTTGCAAGAAGGATTATAATGTTTGTGAAAGCCAAGTAGATGAGAATAAGGTGTACGGGTTTCTTCTCAGGCCCTCCAAACCAACTGAACATATAATTCACAGAAACATAAATGTTTCCCAGAGTTCCAAACACAGTCATGAAGAAGAAAACTATTTGCTTAATAAATTTTGAAAGCATTTCTTCCTTCCTGGGTAGAAAATCTTGTATTCAGGATACATAAAGTTTTCCAGGAAGGCATCAGTAATGCTAGACATTTATCTGAAAAACATTTTGCCTTAACGTCATTTTCTGATATATAAGAGTCAGAGATGGACACATGTGCTGCTGTGGACTGGATCCCTGAGCTCCTCTTCATGTGGACTCTGAGTTATGTGTGTGCTCTGACAGGTGAGCTTGGTACCTGGAATGAAACCCTAAAGTTTTAAAGGAGATATGGTTGAGCTCAATATTAGCAAATATGACTTCTGAAAATGTGTATTTGTGTGTGTGCCTGTTTGTCAGTCTGTCTGTGTACATGAGCGGATTAACAAGTTAACTCTCAACACAACTGAATTGTACTGCAAATTTCCCCAACCAAACTTTTTCTTTTTCTTTCTCTCCACTGAATTTCCAAAGGCATAGGTCCCTTTCATATTTGTATCTTAATTACTGTAACAATGTCTAGATTTGCATTTGGCTTCAAAGATTTCTACATCCTAATATTTTTAAAGTTTGTATATTGACCTATGATTTCACTCAATATGAATATTTACTAGTCTTTTTTAAAACGTCGTTTTCGATGTCAAGTTCAATCGCACAACTTCTTTAGATAGAGCCCTACAGTTAAAACTGAATTATTTAAATATAACCTGAAATTTTTCATCTAACTGCCAAGCTGCAGATAGGGGTGGTGTCTAGCAGAACTTTTTGTTGCTTCCTACTACAGAGGATAGCAGAGAACTGTGATCCCAGCGGATGACTCAGGGCATCTGTGCCCCACTGAGTTACCTCAGGACTTCTAAGGGAACATGGAACAGCTATGAACCAGGGATACTGATGAGGTAAACCTAAATGGGATTAATGAGGGAGTATATACTGCCATGAGATGAGTGCGGGTTTTGAGTCATGACTCCTCAATGTCAACTACACGTAGCACAGTAAGTTGGGGCAAATGGTGTGAGCAGGCGTTCCACTATCTAAGAGTTCATGGTGCCATTTCCTTCTGTGGGGTCTTTTGAGCAGCAATTATGTCAGTTGGTATTGCAGCCTGCTTTTCCTCCAACCTGTTTGTCAGGCAGGATGCTTTTTTATATACCAGTCCGAACTGATTCCAGAACTTGAATCTGGGTAGGATGTTATTCCTCAAGTTCTGGAGATACATTTTCGTTTCTCAGCAATTTGTGCTTAGCTTTGTGCACATTTTCTAGGATAAGAGAAATCTGAATATTACAGTAGTTGCATGTTTTTTTTATGTTCTGAGTACTTGCAATGCCTCTGTTCACTGCCCTCATTCCTGTTAAATTCACAAAATCGTTTTAAATATTTATGTCCTGATGTCATATGAATAACCTCATGGTTTGAAATGACAGTTATTGCTGTCAATTGTTCCTATAAAAAAGAGTTAATTATTGCCTGTGTAAATGAGTCTTAGAAACCCTGATACCATCTAAATAGCTGTACAAATGAAATATGATTCTGATAGTAATAGAAAGCACGTAGTATAGACCCGAAAATGTGGACCCATTTTTACCTTGTCTGACAGGCAGAGAGTTGGAGGTTGTTTAAATGATTGACAAATTTTTCTGTACGTCTCTACTTATGATGTGATTGTTTTATTTTTTTAAGTAATTTTATTAAACTATAAAAGTTTCCATTTACGCCCCTCTTCCCAACACCCTCCCACTCCCCCTACTCCCTCTCCTCCTCCCTCTTAGTCCCTAAGGGCAGTCAGGGTTTCCTGCCCTGTGGGAAGTTCAAGTTCCTCCCCCCTCCCTCCAGGTCCAGGAAGGTGAGGATCCAAACAGACTGGATCCCCAAAATCCAGTGTATGCAGAGGAAACAAGTCCCAGTGTCACTGTCAATGGCTTTTCAGAAAGACTCCGGGCCAGTCACATTCAGAGAATCCAGCCACATTCAGAGAATCTGGTTGGATCACTTCCTCGTTCAGTCGCAGTCCAACTGGCCTTGGTAAACTCTCATTAGATCCGTCCCCTTGTATCAGTGGGTGATAGCATCCCTCGCAGTCCTTATTTCCTTTTTCATTTTCTTCGTCCTTCTGCTCCTCATTTGGACCTTGGGGGGCTCAGTCCGGTGCTCCAATGTGGGTCTCCGTCTGTATCTCCATCCATCGCCAGATGAAGGATCTATGGTGATAAGCAAAATATTCATCAGTATGGTTATGGGCCAAGGCCGGTTCAGGCACCCTCTCCTCTGTCCAGAGAACAATCTGGGGGTCTCTCCTTGGACCTGGGATCCCATATATAATCAAGTCTCCTGTAAACCCTAAAATGACTCCCTTAGTTGAAATATATTCTTCCCTGATCCCATATTCATCCTTCCTCCATTCCCCCCCCCCATCCCGGTCAACCAAGCTTTCCCCATTCCTCCCCTACTCCCTTCTCTCTAACCCTCTCCCCTTCCAACAACCCTCCCTCCCCCCCCCCCCATGCACCCGAGGTTACCTGGGACTCTTGACTATTTCCTGCCTCCTGGCGGATAGCTAAATAATCTTCACCAGGTTCATCTTCTTATTTAGCATCTCTAGGATCACGAATAATAGGCTCAAAGACCTTTAATTACGGTTAGAATCCACTTATGAGTGAATACATACCGTGTTCCTCTTTTTGGGTCTGGCTTACCTCACTCAGTAAAGCGTTTTCTATTTCCATCCATTTGCATGTAAAAGTCAAGATGTCATTGTTTTTTACCGCTGAGTAAAACTCTAATGTGTATATGTTCCACACCTTTTTTAACCATTCTTCTATTGAGGGGCACCTAGGCTGTTTCCAGGTTCTGGCTATTACAAATAGTGCTGTTATGAACATAGTTGAACAAATGCTTTTGTAGTATGTTAGGGAATCTCTAGGGTATATTCCCAAGAGTGGAATTGCTGGGTCCTGAGGGAGGTTGACTCCCAGTTTCCTGAGAAGCCGCCACACTGATTTCCACAGTGGCTGCACAAGTTTGCATTCCCACCAACAATGGATGAGAGTTCCCCTCTCTCCACATCCTCTCCAGCATAGGCTATCGTTGGTGTTTTTGACTTTAGCTATTCTGACAGGTGAAAGATGGTATCTCAAAGTGGTTTTGATTTGCATTTCCCTGATCGCTAAGGAGGTTGAGCACGACCTTAAGTGTCTTCTGGCCATTCGAAGTTCATCTGTTGTGAATTCTCTGTTCAGTTCAGTACCCCATTTTTTAATTGGGTTAATTAGAGTTTTAGTGTCTAGTTTCTTGAGTTCTTTGTATATTTTGGAGATCTGATCTTTGTCTGATGAGGGGTTGGTGAAGATCTTCTCCCAGTCAGAAGGTAGCCTTTTTGTCTTACTGACAGTGTCCTTTGCTTTACAGAAGCTTCTCAGTTTCAGTAGGTCCCATTTATTCATTGTTTCTCTTATTGTCTGTGCTACTGGGGTCCTACTTAGGAAGAGGCCTTCTGTGCCTATATCTTGTAGATTACTTCCCACTTTCTCTTCTATCAGGTTCAAAGTGGATGGATTAATTTTGATGTCTTTAATCCATTTGGACCTGAGTTTTGTGCATGGTGATAGATATGGATCTACTTTCATCCTTCTACAGGTTGACATCCAGTTATGCCAGCACCACTTGTTAAAGATGCTTTCCTTCTTCCATTGTATACCTTTAGCTCCCTTGTCAAAAATTAGGTGCTCATAGGTTTGTGGGTTAATATCCGGGTCTTCTATTCGATTCCAAAGGTCGATTTCTCTGTTCTTATGCCAATACCAAGCTGTTTTCAATACTGTAGCTCTGTAATAGAGTTTGAAGTCAGGGATGGTAATGCCTCCTGAAGTTCCTTTATTGTATAAGATTGTTTTGGCTATCCTGGGTTTTTTGTTTTGCCATATAAACTTGATTATTGTTCTCTCAAGGTCTGTGAAGAAGTTTGATGGGATTTTGATGGGGATTGCATTGAATCTATAGATTGCTTTTGGTAAAATTGCCATTTTTACTATGTTGATTCTCCCAATCCAAGAGCAGGGGAGGTCTTTCCATTTTCTGGTATCCTCCTCAGTTTCTTTCTTCAAAGACTTAAAGTTCTTGTCAAATAGGTCTTTCACTTCCTTGGTTAAAGTAACCCCAAGATATTTTATGCTATTTGTGGCTATCGTGAAAGGTGATGTTTCTCTGATTTCCCTCTCTGCTTCTTTATCCTTTGTGTATAGGAGGGCCACTGAATTTTTGGAGTTGATCTTGTATCCTGCCACGTTACTAAAAGTGTTTATCAGCTGTAGGAGTTCTTTGGTAGAGTTTTTGGGGTCACTTAGGTACACTATCATATCGTCAGCAAATAACAAAAGTTTAACTTCATCCTTTCCAATTCGAATCCCCTTGATCTCCTCATGTTGTCTTATTGCTATTGCTAGAACTTCAAGCACTATATTGAAGAGGTATGGAGAGAGTGGACAGCCTTGTCGTGTTCCTGATTTTAGTGGAAAGGCTTTGAGTTTCTCTCCATTCAATTTGATGTTAGCTGTCAGCGTGCTATATATTGCTTTTATTATATTTAGGTATGATCCTTTATCTCTCCAACACCTTCATCATAAATGGGTGTTGAATTTTGTCAAATGCTTTTTCAGCATCCAATGAAATGATCATATGGTTTTTTTCTTTCAGTTTATTTATATGATGGATTACATTGATAGATTTGCGTATGTTGAACCAGCCCTGCATCTCTGGGATGAAGCCCACTTGATCATAATGGATAATTTTTCTAATGTGTTCCTGGATTCGGTTTGCCAGGATTTTATTGAGAATTTTCGCGTCGATGTTCATGAGTGAGATTGGCCTGTAATTCTCTTTCTTCGTTGTGTCTTTGTGTGGTTTTGGTATTAGGGTAACTGTAGCTTCATGAAAGGAGTTTGGCAATGACTCTTCTGTTTCTATATTGTGGAATACATTAAGGAGTATAGGTATTAGCTCTTCCTGGAAGTTCTGGTAGAATTCTGCATTGAAACCATCTGGTCCTGGGCTTTTTTTGGTAGGAAGATTTCTGATAACAGCATCTAATTCTTCACGACTAACAGGTCTATTTAAATTATTCACCTGTTCTTGGTTCAACTTTGGTATATGGTAGTTATCTAAAAAAATGTCCATTTCTTTTACATTTTCCAACTTTGTGGCTTATAAACTTTCATAGTAAGATCTAATGATTCTCTGAATTTCCTCTGTGTCTGTGGTTATGTCCCCCTTTTCATTTCTGATCCTATTAATTTGCATGTTCTCTCTCTGCCATTTGATTAGTTTGGATAGGGGTTTTTCAATCTTGTTGATTTTCTCCAAGAACCAGCTTTTTGATTCATTGATTCTTTGGATTGTTTTCTGTGTTTCTATTTTGTTGATTTCAGCCCTCAGTTTGATTATTTCCAGTCTTCTACTCCTCCTGGGTGAATCAGCTTCTTTTTTTTCTAGAGCTTTCAAGTGTGCTGTTAAGTCTCCCATGTGTGCTTTCTCCGTTTTCTTTATTTGGGCACCTATTGCTATGAACTTTCCTCTTAGCACTGCTTTCATAGTGTCCCATAGGTTTGAGTATGTTGTGTCTTTGTTTTCATTAAATTCAAGGAAAACTTTAATTTCTTTCTTAATTTCTTCCTTGACCCAGGGGTGATTTAGTAGTTGACTGTTCAACTTCCATGAGTTTGTTGGCTTCCTGGGGGTAGCATTATTGTTGAATTCTAATTTTAATCCTTGGTGATCTGACAAGACACAGGTGGTAACTAATATTTTTTTGTATCTGTGGAAGTTTGCTTTGTTACCGAGCATGTGGTCAATCTTCGAGAAGGTTCCATGAACTGCAGAGAAGAAGGTATATTCTTTCCTATTTGGGTAGAGTGTTCTATAGATGTCTGTTAAGTCCATTTGATTCAATACCTCCAATAAATCTCTTAATTCTCTGTTTGATTTCTGTCTGATTGACCTGTCCATTGGTGAGAGAGGAGTGTTGAAGTCTCCTACTATTAGCGTGTGTGGTTTGATGACTGCCTTGAGTTCAAGAAGAGTTTCTTTTACATATGTGGGTGCCTTTATATTAGGGGCATAGATATTCAGGATTGAGGCTTCTTCCTGATGAGTTGTTCCTGTTATGAGTATGAAATGTCCATCTCCATCTCTTCTGATTGACTTTAGTTTGAAGTCGATTTTGTTAGATATTAGAATGGCCATACCCGCTTGTTTCTTAGGTCCGTTTGCTTGGAAAACCTTTTCCCAACCCTTTACTCTGAGTAGGTGTCTGTCTTTGTGGTTGAAGTGTGTTTCTTGTAAACAGCAGCATGTTGGATCCTGTTTTCGTATCCAATCTCTAAGTCTGTGCCTCTTTAAAGGTGAATTGAGTCCATTGATATTAAGAGATATTAATGACCAGTGGTTGTTGACTCCGGTCATTTTTTTGGGAGGTAGTAGAGTGTATGTGTTTTCCTTCTTTGGGTTGTGCTAGTGAAGGGTCGCTAGATGTCTGAGTTATTGTAGGCAGTGTTGGCAATGTTGGATTCCTTGGGATGTAATTTTCCTTCTAATATTCTCTGTAAGGCTGGATTAGTAGTTACGTATTGTTTATATTTGTTTTTATCCTGGAATATTTTGTTTTCTCCGTTGATAGTGAATGAAAGCTTGGCTGGGTATAGTAGTCTGGGCTTGCATCCATGGTCCCTTAGTTTCTGCAGTACCTCTATCCAGGACCTTCTGGCTTTCATGGTTTCCATAGAGAAGTCTGGTGTAAGTCTGATAGGTTTACCTTTATAGGTTACTTGACCTTTTTCCTTTGCAGCTCTTAATATCCTTTCTTTAATCTGAATGCTTTGTGTTTTGATTATTATATGGCGAGGGGATTTTTTTTCTGATCCAGTCTATTCGGTGTTCTGTATGCTTCTTGCACCTTCATAGGATTATCACTCTTTAGGAGGGAAAGTTTTCTTCTATAATTTTGTTGAATATATTTTCTGGACCTTTGATCTGCAATTCTTCTCCTTCTTCTACTCCTATTATTCTTAGATTTGGTTTTTTTTTTTATTATGTCCCATATTTCCTGAATGTTTTGTGATGAGAATTTGTTGGATTTGCTGTTTTCTTTGATCAGGGTGTTTATTTTCTCTATGGTGTCTTCATAATCTGAGATTCGTTCTTCTATCTCTTGTATTCTATTGGTTATGCTTGTTCTTGAAGTCTCTGTTTGTTTACCTAGATTTTCCATATCCAGCCGGCCCTCAGTTTGTGTTTTCTTCACTGCCTCCATTTCAGTTTTCAATTCTTGAACTGATTCCATTACCTGTTTGATTGTTTTTTCTTGGTTTCCCAGGGTATCATTTACGAATTTACTCATTTCTTCAAACTTTTTGTTATATTTGTCTTCCATTTCTTTACTCATTTCTTCCATCTTTTTGTTATATTTGTCTTCTATTTCTTTAAGTGAGTTATTCATACCATGTTTAAGAGACTCTATTGCTTTCATAATGACACTGTTTTCCACTTCTTCCGGAATAGGGTGCTCAAGTCCTGCTGTCGTAAGATCGCTGGGATCTGGTGTTTTCATGTTGTTTTTCAGATTATTGGAGGAATTCTTGCCTTGGCGCCTGCCCATCTCTTCCTTCAGATGCTCTCCAATGGCTCTTCCCTCCGCTGGGTCTTCTTCTACTGGATTAGTGCCCCTTGCTATCCAGGAATCACTTTACCTGCAGCCTTAGCTTGCTGCAGGCAGGCTATTAGAACAAAGGGACTCCCGTCCCTTTGCACTCACTGCCTGTCCCGGCCCGCGGCGCCCACCCCGGCTGAGATGGAGGAATTTAAGCCCCGAGAAAGGGAGAGGGGAAGGGTAGAGGTTCCAGGCAGAAAGCTGGGATGGTGTAGCAGGAGAGAGGGTTTAGCTGGGGGAAGCTGACCCTTTGGAGTAGCCAGGGAGTTAAGGATGGCGGGAATATTGTGTGTTCCCTAACCGAACTTGTGTGGCGGTCAGGAACAGCACACTTATCCTTCCATTGTATCTTCTGGTACAGGATCAGAGCCCCTCACTGGTCAGAAGTCTCCCTGCCTGCCTGATTGTTTTATTTTTGATATTAAAATAGTTTATTTAAGTAGATCTGTGCCATCCTGACAGGTAGTCAGGATATGCAGATGTACAGAGAATGCCAGCCCTGATGATATCACAGCTACTAATGCCTCCATAAAGAAAAGCAAAAAGAGGTTCCTAAGACCATAATCCTGCCCTCTTCATACCACCATGATGCAGGCCCAGAAAAGGGTACCTAAACCAATAATCTTGACAACCATTTACTGCAGTAACAAGAAGCAGAAAAAAAGATCATGGTGACAACTGGTGATTCCTAGCCTCTTGATGGACTTGCTACACAGATTTCCAGACCTAGTGAGTCCTGTTTACCTTGGAGCCATACCAAAATACAGACTAACCATTTGACTGTTTTACTCTTTGTGACACAGAACTCATTTTGACAGTATGGTATTCAATCTACTGTTAAAACATGGGACCTAAAATCTGAGACCTCAATTTTCCCCTCGGGAAAAAGGACTCGTTCCAAGGAATGACTAATGCTCCTCTTCAAATAAGAGGAGGGGAGCCTAAGGGTTTTGCTGCTGCTCAGAGACTGAGACAATTACTTAAAAGAGCAATGTGGTTGGACTTCACCCATCAAAAAAACCTTTTCTTGTCTTTTAATTAAAATGGTTTTTCAAAAATTGTAATGTGACAAATTACGAGTTCATCACTAATTTCCACTCTAAAATTATAGTATTTACCTGGTAACATTTGTAACTGCTTTAGTTCACCATAAAATATTTTAAAAATGTTTGACGCTTCCTATGAGGGCTTAAATTTGACATATTTAATAAAAAATTTAGATTTTAATATGACAAAAAAGTGTTAAAAAAAAACACTCTAGACCAATTAAAAAGGGCATTTCAACCCTGGTGATCCTCCTCCCTTTAATTAAAAGACTGTAGGAGCATGTTTATTCACAAAACATTATCTAAATGCAGATAAACTCTCTTAACAAAAATTTCCCTCAGAGAGAGAGATCCCAGAGGAACTTTTCCCCCTAACCTTTGATTACAAAGGTCAGCAATCATTGACAGGATTGATCGTTTTTCCTCCCAGGCCCTTAAGACATAGACATGTATAATTGAAATACATGTATCAAAGACAAGTCTGGGATATAGGAAAGTGCTCAGCTTAGGCAGATATGATCACCTATCCTGCTGCAAAATTGCAGGCTTTATTAAAATTAATAGAAAAGGAAGGAATTGTGGAGGCCCAAAAATGTGGGCCCATTTTCACCTTGTCTTGCGGTCAGAGAGTTGGAGTTTGCTAAAAGGGTCAACAAGCTTAGCTGCACATCTCAACTCAGGATCTGATTGCTTGGTTCTTTGAACATTAAAAGAGCTCTTTCAAGTAGGTCCATGTCACCCTGACAGGTGTTCAAGAAATGCAAATGGACTTCTGCTCCTTCTTTTGTAACTATGAGGTCCTCTGGGGAGTGGTTGCCTTCAGCATCCATGGTCTGGAACAGCTTACTGCTTAAACAACAAGATGTTAATGTTTTGATATCTCAGAGTGATAAATCAATTGACTTTTTGAGTTGTCCTACATATCATGTTAATAAAGTCTTTTGTTAACTCCTCTCTCCCAACTCTCCATCTCCTCCCCTGTTTACTTTGGGTATAAAAGCTGTAGAAAAATAAATGCAGGTGATTTTCAGTACTCACAGGAATGCACTCCTAATACTTTCTATGGTTTTTGTTCTGAGTCTCTGTATTCTTTAGTTTTATTTCTAAATTCCCATGTTCCTACCCAGGCAAGAGGTATTTTTGTTGAGGATGGTCCTTGGCAGCACATCAGCATTTACTGACATATTTAGATTTAAAAAATTAAGTGTTTTTTCAGTGATTGAAATCTGTCAAAATCCCTGTTGTCAGTTCACTCAAGTACTGATGAAAGATATAAGCACTTTTCTGTTTGTTTAATCCTTGCTTTTGGGGAGATTACTACTTTTCTAATCCTCTCTTTCCTTTTCCAAGCTTTAAGTCATATTTGAGACAAGTCTCTGATCTTCTGATAATTGATTCCTTTCTACTGAAGTCACTGTCAGTAGATGAAGAAGTGTTTCATCTTCCACATTATTTGGGAAATGCTAAAGCAAATGAATTTGAAAGACAGGATGGACTTGTGTTTAAATGGATGTGTGATGCCAGGATCAGTCTAACTCCCAAAAACCCGAAGTAAGTTATATCCATCCATCCTGGTTTTCTCTAAAAGAAACAAGCAAGCAGGCAAACAAACCAAACTAAAACCATCGTTGTTCTTTGCTGTTTAGCATGGGATAAACATAAGATGAGCTGTTTCAGGTTGTTTCCTCCTCCACAGCCTGGATTCTAAATAGCAGAGTTCTCAAGATGGTAATGATAACTGTTACACTGAGTGTTATATTCTTCACCCAGCAAGGAATACAATGACTGAATTTAAGACAAGTTTTAAAATAGTATGTGATAAAATCGAGAGCCTTTAAGGATGGATACAGGCAGCAAAACATCAAACTGGGAATTAGAAGGCCATTGTAAAACTATGTCAATATTAGAAACTTGAAAATGCATCAAAAGAGAAAAGTGTAAGTGTTACACACACTAGTGACACCGTGGAAAGCACAGTGCTGGCTAAATAACACCCGAAAGAAAAATGTTTTTGTCCTTCATCTATCTAGTTATTTTTGAGAGAGAATCGCCCTCTGTAAAGCAGACTAGCACTAAACATTTCTGTTGTCTCAGTCTTTCTAATGCTGACATTACAGGAATGAATCATGATATTCTCCAGGGTTTACAAACATCTGAAAATCTTATCTATCTTATTGTTCCATTTAGAAAGGTAACTTAGGCAAAAACGCAGACAGAGCTCTGTCATGATATTCCAGCTGAGGATGGCTAGCGAGGCCTCAGCATTTCTGTTCCATCTCTGTGTCTACAGGAACTGGTCTCCTTTGATCTTTCTGGTGCCAGGGACAGATGGAAAGTGTAGGTCCTGAGGTTTACTGCTGCCTGGATTAGTCAGAGAGACTCTTCTGCTTTAATGAAACTCTCCATGGCACAGCTGAGGGGATTGAAGGTCTTACCTCCATGAACTCACCTGAACCTCTGTGGTGCAGACAGGATCTGGAGCAGCTCTGGGAAGGTGACACCTGCCATATTTGTATTGTCAGGATTTGTGGGGCTCTAGGCTTGCATCAGGTGTTGCAGACTTCCAGTTTCATGTGGTCACAGTATCAGGGGAAGGGAGGCCTCTGCTGAGCTCCAGTCCCTCAAATACAGCTTCCCTCTCTCTCAACAATTACTCCATCTATTTTGTTCAGCAGTTATTTCAAGATTAATTGTGGTTTAATTATTTTTTGACAAGAAAAACAAGAGGTGAGAAAATGAACAACTAACTTAAGTTTCTGTGTACAGAGAGCCCTCCCTCTTCTGACTGGTTTTCATCATTTCAAAGTGCCAAACTGTGACCTGGGCAGAACCTATTTCTGACACATAGACCAGGTGTCGTGCTTTTCATTCCAAAATCCCTCATTGCACAGGAGAAGAATAAATGAGGCTAAGCACTGAAGATTCTGCTTTCTGAGCAAGTCTCAAACATGGGCCAGAATGATTTAAAGTCCCTTGTTCTACTTGTCCCTGTCTGTGTAAAGTACTTTTCTGTAAATGATTCTTTCATTCCTACCAATTAAGTACTTTAAATTTCATGCGGGACTTAAAATATAAATGCCTCTCCAATACTGACTTTATTCTAAAAGTAATTTTTACTTACAAAACTTTAAGGACACTTTTTTAACTTAGTGGTGTCTAAGAGTGGTCCTTCTGTGTGTTTTTCAAGCTAGTTCCTAGGAAGCCCTTCCCATCCCAAATGCAACATGATGTAAATAAAGGTGGGTTCAGGACTTAGATTAAAAACAATGGTATCATCATTGTGTTCTTGGAAGAGAGTACCACAGGGTTGCCTTGGGAGGTGAGTTCAAGGTTATGGCTCTTAATCTGTGCCTTGAATCATGGTGTCTTTATACATATAGGTGCAACTGCCACATAACAGAAGCTAAACATGCTTCTGTATAAATGAAATGATAGATTTTGAGAAAACCAGGATTTTTGTCCTTCCTATTGAAAGGAGAATCCAGAAACGTGGAAACAAAGCTATATATAACATATGTCAGTATTAATTGAAATTAAAAAATAAGAGTTGTTGGCCAAATGGGCATGAAGAAAATCCAAACAACCCAGGCTGCTGCTAAGACTGTAGGTTGTTCCTCACAAACTCATAGCAAGGCCCCACTGCTGAAGACAACAGCTGCTTAGCTCATTAAACTGGACAAGTGGAGTCATTGCCTACATACAGGCCTTACCCCTGTGTTTCAACTTCTTTGGTGCAGGAATGTACTTTGTATGCGTTCAAAAGAGAAACATAAACACCAACCCAGCCACAGACCTTTTATGTGCAATGGTGTCTTGCCTGCTTGCAAGAAAAGTCAATGGTAATGGTGAAACAAAGCTTGTGGCAGTAACCAACCGATGAGGGATTCGACTTACGGTGTCCATGAGTTGAAACCCATGTCTCATACTGCTAATGTGACCAAGAATCTGAGAACAGATTGCCAAGGGATCTAGAGTAAAACCAAGTATGACTGGTTTAAAAAAGGAAAAAAATGTAGTAATAAAATGACCCCTAATGATATTCTATTGCATTCATAGGTCAGTGTCTTGTCCGAAATACCACCAAGCAAAACGTTTTTAATTATTTTACAGTTTATTTGTGTGTTTATGCATGTGTCATAGCATGCATGTGGAGGTCAGAGGACAACATGTGGAAGTCAGTCTTCTTTATGAGAATATCAAATATCAGGTTGTCTATTTTGTCAGTAGATGCTTTTACCATGGGACATCTCTCCTGAACCCTCTCTATTCTTAATGTTGAACAAACTTTTCATCATTAAGACATAACACATCTTTCTTCACTCTTTATCCATGTTCATACATAGCTTCCTTTTGAGTCAAATTACACAGACTGACTGATAAATTGTTCATTAGTCTGGTCCTCTATGTAACAGAAGAGGGTGAGACTCAAAGTAGTAGATGTTCCCTACAAACACGTCACACTACATGAGAAATGTGAGAAGGAGCTGGAGGGATGGTTAGGAGACCTGCTTCTCTTGTAGAAAACCCTGGTTCCTTACCCAGCACTCACATCTAGGACCCATGAATACCTGTAGCTCTTGTTCCTCAGGACCCAGTGTCCTTTTCTGGGTACCTGTTAAAATGTGGCACATACTCACACAGACAACGACACATACACATAAATAAAAACAAATCTTTATACTAGAAAACCAATTTAATTAATAAACTATAGTACAATATAATACAAATCACTCACTTTTGTATATAGAGTGTAATATATAGAGTTTTGTATATAGAGTGTAATCAAGAAAAATATGTACTTATCACGGTAGAGTAGAACTGCGGTGTACCTGTTATAACAGTTTTAATCGAATGTGACATATCTGAAAAATAGTTGTGGATATGATAACTGAAAAGAAAATTGTACAATTGTTAGATGTAGGCAGAGTTGTCTGTCCAGACAGCCAATCAGCTCTGTCCTGTCAGCTGCTCCCCGAATAGCCACACAGAGACTTATTATAAATGCTTGACCAATATCTCAGGGTTCTTACTAGCTAACTCTCATGTTTTGAATTAACCCATATTTCTTGTCTACACTCTGCCACCTGGCTCAGTACCTATACTCAGTAGGCAAGTTCATCTTCTGCTTCCTCTGCATCTCCTTGAGACTCCTGAGACTCTTTCCCTTCTTCTTTGAAATCTCTTTTAGTTTGCCAGTTCCACCTAACCTCTACCTGTCCATCTATTGGCCAAGCAGATTCTTTGTTAAACTAATCACAGTGGCATATATACACAGTGTAAAGGAATATTGCACATTAGAGTTAGGTTTATGCCTTAATTTTTAAAAACTTAAGTGTCACATCTGACATCCTTCATTTAAATTAGTGTAGAATCAGACCCTCTGGAGCTCTGGTGACAAACAGCTGGATAGTGTGTACAGAGCACCCGGCGTTAACAAAGGGCAGCTGCAAACAAGCCTCCGTCGGTTTTCTTTTTTCTTTATTTATTTTTTAAAGGTGAACCCTTTATTAAAAACTTGAAACACTCTTCGGCATCACATCTTCATCAATACTCTTAGGTAGCCTGCACTGAAAACTTAGCTTTTCAACACAGAGGGTCAGTCACCTTCCATGTACATTTATTTAGGTATTTTGAAAAAAGGCAAATTCACATTTTATCACTCAGCATAGAAGCTATAGACAGATAAAAATTAAACTTAACTGGGAATTCATTAACCAGTTCATCCTTTATATACAGTGTTTATTCCTGCAGAGAATGTTCACGAATATAAGACCAGTGAGAAGTTTCAGGGCATTTAAGTGCTGTGACTGAGCATTGGTCATTTAGGGACTGACTGTGCAGTACATGTCAGCCTTTCACAATTCAATTTTGTAAAAATCTTCTCTATGGATGAAATCTTATAGACAGACATTGAAGATTCCCTAAATAGCCTTGTGGTACTAAAATTTAGCAAAAACAGTGTCAGGTACCAGATATTGAATTTTTTGGACTAACAGAATTAAATCACTTGAATTTTTATAAAATTTACAAAATGCATCTTTATGCTTCCAGTCATGGTAGTAATAAATCAGTTTTACAAATCCCAATTAAAATCTCTCAATTCTTGAGAGATGGTTCACTTAAGAGTACTATCTGGTTTTGCTGAGGATCCAGGTTCAATTCCTAGAAAACATACTTTGGTTCAGAACCCTAAGTCTTATTCCAGTCAGTAACAAGCCATTTGATGGAATCTTCCAGCATCTAGAGGCACCAAGCACACACAAAATATACAAAAATAATACAGGACTATTCATACACAAGGAATGAATACAAAAACGAAAAAGTTTAAAGAATAAAGTCCCTTCATAGTGTGGCAATAAAGAGAATGAGGTTTATATTTTGCTAAGGTCACCCCTTCTCTCTGCTTAAGACTCGAGACTCTAGAAAGATAGTCTGAGAATAAAGACAAGCTTATGCTACTTTGTAATATTTTGACTTATGCACAATATTGTAGAACTGAAAGTTGATCCACATTCATTGCACAGAAAAATGGGAGAAATAGTTTCTTGAATTCTCCCACTCAGCATACCAGCACTCAGGGAGTAGTCTATCCCTGTGAATCAACACAATAGGGCTAAAAGTTGCATAACCAAGGGTTATAAATTCTTGAATATTTCCCACCAAGTGTTTTTTTGCTAAAGAGAGACTTAAAAATAGAGAAAAAGCACAGTCAGTCCAATAGAAGAAAACAAAACAGAGCATCAGAAGGAGGACATTCTGAGCAGCTCTCAGCTCAGGGGGAGTTCTGTAGAGAAGCTTGGAGTTCTGAAGGTAGAGGACATGCTGGTGGTGCTTGTGGAGAAGAAATACCATGTAGCCACTGGCGCCTCCCATGGCTCCCTGAAACACAGCATCTCTCAGGACCATGAGAGGGAGAGCAATCCATTTTGTTTTCTGACTTTCTAGCATAAAATAACAATAGTTGTCTTCACTCTTAAACTGTGATATATTCAGGCTTGTACTTGTGATGGAATGGATTAGGTTCATACCTATTAAAGCATTGAGTATCCAAAAGAATGAAAAGAATGGAAGGATGTGCCATGCAGACTTTGGTCTGAGCCTCCTCCACCCAGATGCTCTGGGACTGATGATGATGGCCTGGGCCACAGTGAGGAGACCGCTGGTGCAGATGGAGACCCCACGGGCCACCCTTGACAGGTAAATGAAGATCTTACATCCTATGTCATCTAGGAAGTTTCTAAAATCAAAAGCTGCCATTGTCTTTGGCAATCCGTTTACAAGAATAATTATGGTGTTTGTTAAAGCCAAGTGGATGAGAATAAGGTGTATGGGTTTCTTCTCAGGGCCTCTGCACCAACTGAACATATAATTCACAAAAACATAAATGTTTCCCAGAGTTCCAAACACAGTCATGAAGAGGAAAACTATTTGCTTAATAAATTTCAAAAGCATTTCTTCCTTTCTGGGTTGAAAAACTTGTATTCAGTATACAAAGAGGTTTTTTTTCCATAAAGCATCAGTAATGCTAGACATTTATCTGAAAAACATTTCACATAATAGCATTTTCTGGTGTACGAGAGTCAGTGATGGACACATGTGCTGATGTAGACTGGGGCCCTTAACTCCTCCTCTTCCCTGTGGACTCTAAGTTGTGTGTGTGCTCTGACAGGTGAGCTTGGTGACTGGAATAAAACTCTAAAGTTTTAAAGGAGATATGTTTGAGCTCTATATTAGCAAAATTGACTTGTTAAAATGTGTATTTGTGTGTGTGTGTGTGTGTGTGTGTCTGTTTGTCTGTCTGCCTGTCCATATGCATGGACTGACATAGTTAACTCTCATCATAAATGAATTGAACTGCAAATTTCCCCTAACAAAATTCATCTTTTTTCTCTTTGTTTTTATTTCCCTCTTAATTAGTGTAACAGTTTCTAGATTTGCATCTGGCTTCAAAGCCCTATAACTTCAATTCTGACATAATCTTTTTAAAGTTTTATGCTGATCATTCTGTGGTTTCACACCATATAAGTGTTTACTAATTTTTTAAAAAGTAGTTATCAATGTCAAGTTCAATTGCAGAACCTTTTCAGATAGAGCCTTACAGTTAAAGCAAATCATAAACATATAATCTGAAATTTTTCATGCAACTGCCAGACTGCAGCCAGGGATGGTGTCTAGCAGAACCTTGTGTTGTTTTCTAGAAGAGGGGATAGCAGAGAGCTCTGATCCTAGTGGATGATTTCAGGGCATCTGGAACCCCCATGAGTTGCCTCAGGACACATAAGGGAACATAGAACAGCTCTGGACCAGGGGATGCTGATAATGTAAACCTAAGAACAGGATTAATGATGGATTATATATTGTCATGACTAAAGGTTTTGAATCATGACTCTTCAATGTCAACTGCACGTAGCACATTAAGTTGGGGCAAGTGGTGTGAGCAGGGGCTCCACTACCTAAGAGTTCACGCTGGCATTTGCTTCTGTGGGGCCTTTTGAGCAGCTATTATGTCAGCTGGCTTTGCAGCCTGTTTTTCCTCCAACTTCTTTGTCAGGCAGACTGGTTTTGTATACCCCAGTCCGAGCTGATTCTCGAACTTGGACTCCGGTAGGATGTTATACTTCAAGTTCCGGAGATCCAGCCTCATGTTTCAGAAATTTGTGGTAAGCTTTGGGCACCTTTTCTAGGATATGAAAAAATATGAATATTACGGTAGCTGCATGGGTTTGTGTGTTCTGAGTACTTGCAATGTCTCTGGTCACTGCCCTCCTTCCTGTTAAACTCACAGAATTGTTTCAATTGTCTATGTACTGATGTTTGTATGGGTGACCTTCATCAATCTAGCCTTGTTCTGAGATTAGTGTCCAGGTGGCCTCATGACTCTAGAAATTTATTTATTTATTTATTTCAACTATTCCTCTAGCAAAGAGGTAATTATTGCCTGTTTCAGTGAGTCCTAGAAAACACAATGGCATCTAAATATCTGTACAAATGAAATATGATCCTGATATTAATATAAAGCACATCAGCATGCACTACCATATGTAGAATTAAAAAATAAGTATTTTTTCAGTGAGTGTAATCTGTCAAAATCCCTATTTTCAGTTCACTCAAGTACTGATAGAAGATATTAACAGTTTCCTGTTTGTTTAATCCTTGCTTTCGTGGGGGTTTCTACTTTGCTTGTCCTCTCTTCCATTTTCCAAGATTTATATCATATTTGAGACCAGGCTCTGATATTCTAATAACTGATTCCTTTCTACTGAAGTCACTGTCAGTGGAGGAAGAGGTGTCTCATCTTCCACATTATTTGGGAAATGCTAAAGGAAATGAATTTAAAAGGAGGGATGGACTTGTGTTTAGATGGATGGGTGATGCCAGGATGAGTCTAACCCTCAAGAGCCTGAAGTAAGCTACATCCATCCATCCTGGTTTTCTCTAAAAGAAACAAGCAAGCAGGCAAAGAAACTAAACTAAAAAGATTGTTGCTCTTTGCCGCTTTAGAATGGGATAATCTTACGATGAGCTGTTTCAGGATGTCCTCCTCCACAGCCTGGGTCCTAAATAGCAGAGTTCTCAATATGGTAATGATAACTGTTACACTGAGTGTTGTAGTCTCCACCAGCCAGGCTGGTGACTACATTGAAATAGTGGCTGAATTTAAGACAAGTATTATAATAGTATGTAATAAAATCCAGAGCCTTTAAGGATGGATTCAGACAGAAAACTGTCAAACAGAGTTAGAAGGCTGTTGTCAAACTACAGCAGTATTAGAAGAGTAAAAATGCATCCAAAGAGAAAAGTGTAAATGTTATACACACTAGTGACACTGTTGGAGTCACAGTGATGGAAAACTTAAACTTGAAAGAAGGATTTTATTTTCATTTATCTAGTAATATTTGAGGGCGAGTCTCCCTCTGTAAATTAGGATAGTCCTGAACAATTCCCTTGGCAAGTCTCTCTAGGGCTGGCATTACAGGAGTGATCTTCTCCAGGGTTTGACAGACATCTGAAAATCTTATGTTTCTTATTGATCCTTTTAGAAAGGTAACTTAGGCTAAGGCTCAGCCAGAGCTCTGTCATGGTACTTTAGCCTGAGGATTGATAGTGATGTCTCAGCATTTCTGTCTCATTTCAGTATCTCCAGGAACTAGTCTCCTTTGATCTTTCTGGTGCCAGGGCCAGAAGGAAAGTAAAGTTTTCAGGATCACAGAGTCTGGCACCTGCTCCCCGGATTAGTCAGAGAGTCTTCTGCTTTTATGAAACTCCCCATGGCACAGCTGAGGGGATCACAGATCTTACCTCCATGTACTCACCTGAACCTCTGTGGTGCAGACAGGATCTGGTACAGCTCTGGGTAGGTGACACTTTCCAGGTCATATTTGTACTTCAGGATTTGTGAGCTCATGGCTTCTATCAGGTATTGCAGACTTCAAGTGTTATGTGGTCACAGTGTCAGGGGGAAGAGCCCCGGTCCCTAAAGTACAGCTTCCCTCTCTCACACAATTACTACATCTGTTTTGTTCAGAAGTTATTTCTATCTTAATTAGGGTTTAATTATGAGAAGAAGGATATGAAGTAAGAAAATGAACAACTAAGTTTCTGTGTACGGAACTCCCTGCATCTCCTGACTGTCTTCCATCTTCCCAAAGTGTCAACTATGGTCTGACAGGGGACCAACTTCTGACACACAGATCAAGTCTCTTTTTCTCCTTTCTAAATCCCTCCTTAAACAAGAGTAGAATAAATAATTCTCAGCACCAGAGATTCTGTTTATTGAGTTAAGTTCCATACATGGATGAGGACAAGTTCAGAGTCCCTTGTTCTACCTGTGACCATCAGTAGTTAAGGTGTTTGCTGTAACTGATAGTTTCATTACTGTCCATGAAATATCTGAGACTTGAAATATAATTTGCCTCCCCAACATTGGCCTGATTCTAAAAGCAATGTTTGTACAATGTAAAGCTTCAAGAACGCTTCTAAAATTTATGTGTGTCCAAGAGTGGTCCTTTTGTGTACTTTTTATTCTAGTTCCTAAGAGTCTTTCCTAAATCAAATACAACCTGATGTAAATAAATGTGGGTGTAGGACTGATATTAGAAGTGATAATGTCATCATTTTGTTTCTGAAGAGAAAGCTTCACTGAGTTTTCTTGGGAGATGAGTTCGAGGTCACTTGGTCTCTCCTTGTGCCCTGTGTAATGGTAGCTCCAACACGTGGGGGAAGCCGACATATACTAGAAATTAGAAATGTTTCTGCTGTCAGTGAAATGACAGCTTTTGGGGAAACCAGGATTTCTATCCTCTCTATTGAGTGGGGAAAATATAGATGCAGGGAAACTAAGTTGTACATTACATATATCATGACAGATAAAAATTGAAAAATATAATAATTATCTCTGGTCCCGCAAGAAACCCTTTGTTGTCTTTGGTATTTTGTTTAAAAAATTTCTAAATATTTTATTTTTTAAGTTTGAAGAAAAATAAAGCAGTTTAAAGTTTGTAGTACTTTGACTGATTTGTTCAATAAAAGACAGAAAAATGACAGAGAGTCCTTCATGTGGCTTCCATCCGGGATGAGTTCTGTAGAGAAAATTAGAGATATGCAGATGGAGGACATGCTGGTGGTATTCTTGAAACAGAAATACTATGTAGCCAGTGGGTCATCATGATGCCCTTCAACAGGGTATCTCTTAGAATTATTATAATGAAAAAATCATTCAACTTTCATCATGAAGCTTTCTGATAGAAAGAAAATAACAATCATTAATACTTTTATTAGTCTCTGATATATTCATACTACTGGTGTATTTTCTTTTATACTTAAGGCCCTATCTTACTGAATCCATATATTCTAGACAGAGACTATCATCAACTTTCTTTTCTTTTGAGCCCTATTTTTTGTTTTTTACTTACTCAAATGTTTATCAATTTCTGCATCAGCGGACAAAGAGTGGTCAACAAAGAAAAAAAGCAATGTGCTAGAGAATAAGTCTATAATCACGGTGTTTGTCTAGTTTTGTTGCAATAAACACATGAGGCAAGTTGTCTTTATAAAGACAAATTTATTTAGCTTATATTTCAAGGACATGGTTATCACCATTGTCTCTATATGGACTTAAAGAAGTACATTTGTCTGGATGGCATGAAGCTCATGAACATTCTCAATTGAAAGGTAGATTTTGAATAGAAGTCGTCCAGAAAGCATTAGAGACTCCAGGCTGACCCACAAAAGTTTCCACAAAATAAGGAATAGCGTTCTTTGTCAAATATCTGCATGATTGCATTTACCATGACTGCCTCTTACACACCAGAAATTATTTACAATATAAAGGCTTGGTTGTAGTGGCGATGTGGATGAGCCAACCCTGAAATTGTGATCCATGGGACAGCTGGACCCATTTCCCATCCTGCAATCAACACTACCACTACCCAGACCAAACACAGGCTTATGATTTTCCTTCCCCAGTATCCACCCCATCTATGACCTGCTGCAGCACGTGAAGGAACCTGGCATGCAGACCCAGAGCTGTGGGATCTCCATGACACAGGGAGCCAGGAGAATGTCCAGGAAGAGTCCTAGTGAAGGCCCAGCATTGAACGTGTAGGGGAGACCAGGGGCCTCGAACCAGAAGTGTTCCCAGTGAACACTTGCAAGTAGAGATGTATGGACCAAGGGGTGTACAGCATGACTTGTTGGGTCACACTACAGCTTCCATGATGAGGTTTTAAGCCTCCACATTTTTCTTTATCTCATTTTCTTTCATTTTTTTCTCTTGAATTTTGTTTTATTTGGGGGGGAGGTGCAGTGGTTGAAAGCAGATGTGAAGGGATGGGAGAATGAAAGGAATCAATATATATGATTGAAAACCACATAGAATAAATAAATTTTGTTAACAAAAATGCTCTGTTGCAAATATGAACTATGATTACTGTCGTTTTCTTTAGAAAGGTGTTAACTGGATCCAAGGTTTTCTTTTGAAAAGTGAAAATGGTTCTGAGCCTTGTCAGTGGGCAGTTGTCTTCTTTCTCATGGTACCTGGCATGTTGGTGAGTGTTTGTGTATTTGTGGATTACAGACACATATGGGAGCCCCAAGAAGGAATGCGTATACAGTATCCCAAGCATGGGACTTTGACAGATTTAATACCCCTTCACACAAATATTCAAAGCACTAGCACCTTTTATATATGCTATAGGGTTGCTGTTTACCTAGGGAGAGGGTTCTGGGTCTCTCAGTCTGTACCAGCCAACAGCACTTCAATTCACATCTTAAACTAAAAAGATCATTGCTTAACTTTCTGACCATTATAATAATGTATTTGTGCTAATAAAATAACAATGTTACATAAAATACAACATCCTTAATTCTAAGATATACAAACTAAAAAGTTTAAAGCAAATGGGTTTTATTTCAAATTAGCTCCATTACACCATAATCAACTTCACAAGAAGATAGAAAAATATGATTGCCAACATGTTGGTGATTATAAAACTTATTATCAGCAAAAGGTCTAGCTTTGAGTTTTTGAAGTAATCACTACCCACTGCAAAAAGAAGAAGAAGAAGAAGAAGAAGAAGAAGAAGAAGAAGAAGAAGAAGAAGAAGAAGAAGAAGAAGAAGAAGAAGAAGAAGAAGCTTCTGTTTCTAAAGCTTATGGCAACACTAACTATCGGTATAATCATGTATTTAGAAGGAAATTTGCAGGCCCATCATGTCCACTCAGCAAAACAACAATTGCAGCCTCCCCACTAGGGCTATGAACTCACTACCCCCACCATAGACTTTAGACCATCTATTTGGTACCAGGAATGAAATTTCCTTCTGTTTATTGTGTCTCAGATTCAATCAGAGGACATCTGGTTGCCTCCATATCAGCCATGCCTTTATTGCAACAGTTGAATGCGCCTTGTGTGTCAAGTTGGTAGTGCAGCATGCTTGGTCCACAGAGAAGGACAAATGGTGCTGGGGAAACTGAGTGCACGCATGGAGAAGAAGTATACTAGATCTATTTCTGCAGCCCGCGAGACCTGCTCCCAAAGCTGCACCCAGGGTGCCAAAAATGCCTCGAAAGCAGTGAGGATTTTAGGAAGATCTCTTCTCTATCTCTGGGACAAAGACTCCCAGGTATCTCGGGGTCTTGCTCTCTTTATTTCCAGCTCTCCTTCTCTCGAGCCTCTTTGTTCATACAGTTTTTATACAGACAATACAACAGACTTTAGGCAGTAGAAAAGGTTACACAGGCTATTTCTCAGGATCATAATGTATTTCTTGAGTAAACGATAAGAGACAAACAAGAGAGCTTGTCAGCTGTCTGGTGGTGAATTTTTAAAGGGAGTTCTGGCTACAGTGTTATCTCTGATGGAGATAGGTTACCAGAGTTACAAGGGAGAAAAGATAAATTACAGAAGAATCAAATAAGCGGTCGTGTACTAACCTACATTTCTTAGCTGACATCTTATAAGCTGACATTCTAGATTAATAATACTTGAGGACATCCCTCCACCCCCGCGGTCCTGATTGGAGAGTGTTGCACAGCTGGCAGCAGATCGCTAGCCACCAGTAGGTGGGGCAAGCAGTCTGTGAGTAACCATGACAACCCAGGTAAAGCAAGGGACAAAAACAGGAATGGACACTTTGAGCAGAAAGGCTGACCACTGAGATAAACGTCCCAAATCTAAACTATATTTTCTTACCCTGCATTAAGCATAAGGAGAAAAATACAAGAGGGAAGTATGAAACTTTACTCAAGGCTGTGGGGCCAGGCTATTTCTGGCCGTCCGCTATTTCTGGCCGTCCCTGGCCCTCTGTGAAGCCTCTCTCAGGGTGACTGCCATCCTCATTCAAGTCAAGACATGTTTTACACGTAAGCTTAGGTTGAAAATATCTTTTTCAATTTTACAGAAAAGGAAGACATGTTGACTTATTCAATGACCATATTTGCATTCTTGAGAATGGAGTCTGTCTTAGGGTTTTCTGTTGCTGTAGAGAGACACCGTGACCATGGCAACGTTATTTTGTTGTTGATTTTTGTTTTGTTTGCTTTGTTTTCCTACATGTTTTCTCTATATAACAGTTCTGGCTGTCCTGGAACCTACTTGGTAGACCAGACTGGCCTTGAACTCACTGAGATCCACCTGCCTCTATCTTCCAAGTACTAATGATGGGGTAAGCTTTGTTAACCAATCATCTTTAAGAAGTGGAACCTAGTGAAGGCATGGCTTCCTGGATCCCAGGAGAAAAACTGGGACGGACCAGGTGCTCGCCCTCTCTGGGTGATTCCCGTGGGACACAGCGCAACTTGGACTTTCCATTCTTGTGGTATGAGTTTCCCCAAATAATAAGTAAAAATATAATTGCTAATCTTTAAGCTAACCTGGTCATTTCCCGAATTGAGCTAACATCTACATGCTAGGATTAATGGTGTGCACACAACCACTGGGCCCACGGCAACTCTTATAAAGGAAACATTTCATTGGGGTGGCTTGCTTACAGTTTCAGAGGTTCTGTCCATTATTATCATGACAGGAAATGTGGCTGCTCACAGGCAGACATGGTGCTGGAGCTGAGGGTGCTACATCTTTCAGGCAACAGGAAGTCTACTACTGAGACACTAGACAGTACTCTGAGCAAAGGAGACCTCAAAATCTACCCCCAGAGTGACACATTTCCTCTAACAAGGTCATATTTACTCCAAGTCCACACCTTCTAATAGAGCCAGTCCCTGTGAGATTATGGGGACTCACATTATGCCAATTACATTCAAACTAATAAAGACTATCACAAACTACCACTCATGACTCAGAAATACTAACTGATGTCCAGAACAGGTCTTGGTTCTAACCTTTGCTGACTTCCCAGCCTAGGTGATAAATCTATTGACTCATTGCAGCTAGCTTATGAACCTAACCAGTCCTGCAACTAATTAATCAGCCAGTGGTTTCCATTTACATCTCTCATTATTTGTAGAAAGGATATTCTATGAAGCCAGTTCTTTGAACTATTTTCTCTGTTCCTTAGTTGCCTTAAAACAAAGGTCATTTTTGTAGAAAAAAAATGCCAATATCCTTTTTTGAAAATGGAAATAATTGTGAAGTTTGTGTTAAAATAATGGATTCACAAGATATTTTAATTATGTTAGCTGCTATTTGAAAGGAAGTCCTGATTTCTTTTATAGTTGGCTGGTAGCAAACATGAATTCTTTATATCTTAATTACTAGTACTAATTCTCAGGACATATATTACACATCATACAGTTATTATATCTTATAAAATTATACATGGATATATATTATATATATCATAATGTTGATAAAAGGGTTAATTATGTTGCAAGAGTCCAAAGAAATTAACGAGACATTAATGAAGGCAGAAGAGAAGTAATGTAGATGAGAGTCCCTGCAGTGTTTAGATAAAATAGTAAAGGGATTCAGGATTCAGGATTGTAATGGCTATTCAAGAAAGAAGGCAATAAAGGACTTTCCTTCCTTCATAGTCCAAGGATCTTTATCCCACATTGAGTATCAGGAGAGTCTTTGCCTTACTAGAATACAGGGGTGTTGGAACAGAATTTGAAATGGAATAAGGAGGTCCATCTGGTTTGGGGATACCATTTATTTAATAAAGAAGGAGTAAACCCATCTCTAATGGCAAACTGTGACCTAGAATGTGTTCAGATGAAGCAAAGACACCTTGTTCTGCTCAGGTGTGTGTTTGGGATGTGCTCATAAAATAGAGTGTAACATGTTGGATGTCATTTGTTATGTCCTCCGCACAACAGAGGACTTGGGAAAGAGAAGTGACTTCTTTCTGTACCAGAAGCAGGTCTCTGTTCTGACTTGTAGACTTGTAGAAAGATAAAGAAGGGATCAGGAGCATGGGGACCTCTGGACATAGAAACTTTGTTGTTGTTCATTTTCTCACGTCACTTGTTTCTATAACATAATGAAAACCTAATTAATCCAGAGGTAACTTTTGAGCCAAACTAATGTAGTAATTGAGGAGGGAGAGGGAAAGCCATACTTTAGGGACTAAGGTCTTGCAGAGGGCTTCCTTTTCCCTGACACGTGTTGTGTTAGTGTCTTGAGGATACTTTATGGTGACAAGTGCTCTAAAAACATTGAAGGTACAAATATAACCTGAGAAGGCTCGCTTTCCAGAAGGACCCAGAGAATGTTTGCCCCTCATCACCGCGGTGAGTAGACTTACCCGTTTCTTTTAATCATGCGTGCCGTGAAATATTTTGTTAAAGACACACAGTTGATTTTCTTTGATAAAACCAAGGCGGGGGAGGCAAGAGGCTGAGCCTGGTCACCTTCACTCTTCTTCTGACCTTTATAATAACTGGGGTCACTTCCAGGAGCTGTGACGTCAGGAAAACACAGGTGCTTCATTCCCTGTGCTCAGGGTCTGCTGTCACAGGAGTTTGGGGTGAATCTTTGTCTAATGGGTCCTCCTTTCTTTCAAGAACTAAAAATAAATAGAAAGTATTCAGAATTTTATGGAAAATGCCCATTTTCTCTATCCTCAAAGTTCACTTGCCTTATAAGGATGCCAGTGATGTAAATTTAATCCATCCATTTCATTTTTGGTGAATTTCTACATTTCTTGTGCCTGCAACTTTGTCTCTTGAAGTTTGACTGCTAACTGCCCAGGCCTGGTGCTGTTTAATTTAAATGTTTCTTTTGTGACTCCATCCTTAAAGTCTCCATCCTGACATGTGATGTTGTACAAAACTGGTAAGTCAGTATCTCCATTGTGTTTCTAGATAGTGGTGAGGGTTATTAAGAAGTTCAAAGATGAAAAAATAAGACTGCCATGGTGGCACGTGCCTTTCATACCAGCTCTAGGCAGGCAGAGGCAGGTGGACCTTGGTGAGGTCAAGGCCAGTCTAGGAGAAACCCAGGTATCTCATAACAACAACAAAAGTTTAAAGAAATAAAGTCATGAACTTGCTAGATTTGAGTTACTATAACCCAAGATAATCTCACTCTAGTATAATGAGTCAAGGAGCAATAACCTTATATTTTAATTTGAGAATGCTGGGGCTGACAGATTCACTTCCCAGTCCCTGCTGATTTGTAATCCACATGGAACACTATCCATCTATCAGAATGTAAAGCTATCCCCTTTTTATTGCTTTTATTTGCTGCTGATGCTGCTGCTGCTGCTGCTGCTGCTGCTGATGCTGCTGCTGCTGCTGCTGCTGATGCTGATGCTGATGCTGCTGCTGATGCTGCTGCTGATGCTGATGCTGCTGCTGCTGTTTTTCTTTTGCTACTGTGTGAAACAATGGGTACAATTATGACATTTCATGCATAAGTCATTGTAGTTTCCTGTATTTGTCCTTACCAACTTTTCTTCTCCTTTCCCTCCCACTGGTCCTTCCCGCACAATCAATTTCAAAAACTACTTTCCTGGTGTCAGAGGTATGACTGTCATGCCTTGAGGTCAAAGCAGAGACTCAAAGCCAATCATTAGACAGAGCTCTGGGAAACCCTCAGAAGATTGGACTGGTGCCAGGGTCCAACTTTGGCTCAGGCTGAGGTCTTGAGATGTGGAAGGGGCATTGTCAGAGCAAGGAAAACCTAGGACCACTAGATGTCTTGAATTTAAGTGGCCTCAAATAGCACACGCTGTCTTTATTCAAACTTTTAAGAGATTTTCCTGCCAGGCTTACATAAATGATCTTATTATTGGGTCCTATTTTTTTTTACTCTTTAAGAAATACGTCATGATCATTATAAAAGCCCATATTGTTCCCCTTTGTGTTACCTCAATTACACTTTCCCATCCCCAGCATAACTTTATTCTAGACAAATAGTTCAGCATTTTGCAGCCTTAACTAAAATATTGGCATTTCTGCAGGCTTAACTAAATATCCAGCCAGACACGTCCTGTTCTTGCATCATTTATGTCAGTTGGCAGCTACTTGCAGTTATAAAGTTAAAAAGCAATAAACAAGGATACAATGCTTTAATGTTTAAGTCAAACACAAACAATTCTTTCTTGTCTGCAAGATATTTTTATACAGTTCTCTTTTCCCATATTTTATTCTCTCTGTAAAAGGCAGACATTAATAAGTCCCCTTTTTCCCATCCACTATACCATACCTTCTTCCTATATAAGCTCCTATGTGTAGCAAAGATCAATCTATCCATCCCACATTTTGCAATGCAGTTCTTTTTCTTGAGATGTACCAGATTCTACTATTGATTCTATGTTTGGTGTCCAGGGAATTTACTCTCAACAGTTTGCACTATTTGTATTCATGAGGTCTTTTCCATATTCTCTCCTTTCCGGAACTGTGAGACATGGAAATGTTCCAAAAGTACCTGACTGTCACTATTGTGTCAGGAAATCTCACAGGATTAGAAGTTGTAGTTAGATATTCCAGATAAGAGGTTTGAGAAGCATTAGTGCCCTGATGAATCTTAGGGGACAATGACCAGGAAAGAACAGAATTTCCATGGGAAATGGCAGCTGTTGCCTGTGTGACTGACAGAGTAAAACTAAGAACCGCCCAAGAAATGTATAATGGGAGAGAAAGGAGCCTGCAAACTGCGTGAGTTTTGCAAATTCCTATGCTGTCCTGTTATTTACTGGTCCTTGCCGAGTGAGAACCCCTTTCCAGGGATACTTCGCCCCTAGTAAACCCATTGGGCAGGTAGTCATGTGCTGACCTGAGACAAGGCTGCACACTTGTCCATAGGGGAGGAACGAATCTAAAAGTCAGAGGGATCAAAGACACCAGGAGACCAAGGACCACAGAATCCGCTAACCTGACCTCATGGTGGCTTCTAGAGACTGAAGCAGCAATCACGGAGCCTGTGGTGGGTCTCTACTAGGTCCTCTGCATATGTGCTATGGTTGCTTAGTTTGGGGATTCTGTGAAACTTCGAACAGTGAGAATGGGGGTGTGTCTGACTCTTTTGTCTATCCTGGACCCTTTTCTTCTTACTAGGTTGCCTCATTCAGCCTTGACATGAGGCTTTGTGCCTTGTCTTACTGCATCTTGTTATGTGGTGTTCAGCTGCTACTCCTGAGAAGCCTGCTCTTTTCTGGGGAGAAATGGAGGAGCAATGGATCTGGGGGAGAGGGGTGGGGGGCCTGAAAGAGTGGAGGGAGGGGAAGGTTGTAGTCAGGATGTCTTGTATGAGAGAAGAATAAATAAAAAGAAGAAAGGAGTAAAAGCCCCTACTTTCCTAAAAAGACTTTCCAGGTGTCTGTAATATTATGGTGACTTCTCCGCCGACAGTATCCATTTCAGTCAGAAAGGAGAGACATCATTCATTACATATGATCATTGAAATCTGTGGGGAGGAACAGAGGGCTGGAAAGAAGCAGGCAGTCCCAGACAGATGGACAAGCAGAAGAGCTCTGAATAGAGTTGAGAAATCCATCAGGACACTACTGACATGTGTTGAGTGTCAACACTTTTAGTATATTCTCATCTCTGATGAAATACTTGGTTTTTATCCCAGGCTTGTTCAGCTACACTCCTGTGATTGCTATGAACACTGCAGTGTGTTTCATTATGTGCTAAGAATTTACAGCCGTGTTCTGCTCTCTATAGTGTAATGGTCCAGGTACAAATCACCCCATTTGTCAAGGGGATTGAAAGGCAGTAACTGATATTCCTAGAAGAGTGAGGCCGCCTGCTATTGACCTGGGTACAGCCTAGAGTACATAGTTCATGTTGTCAGAGACCTTCAGGACAGAGATCTACAACAATCTTTAATATTTAATACAAAGGAAAAGTAGGAAGCTTGCAGAATTGCATTTAAAGAACATAAAACTTGGACAGATCCAAAGATTGAATTGAGCGTCCTGATCTCTTTTTCTGTGTAAAAAGTCCCCATCATGTGACATGCATTGATAGTTAGGGAGACTGACGCTCTTAGAAGAGTCAGAGCCTATCGTAGCATGAACTGAAAACAGTCGCACCAGTCATACACAGCCTTGCCGCTCTCTCGTTTCCTGTGCTGGGAAAGGCAGGGATCAAACAGCCACAAAGCCACCTGAAAATACAGCTGCTTCTAAATGTCACATGACAGCGGCAAAGTACCACCCTGGCCCTCGATGAGAACAATCAATTCATACCAGGGATTTGCCAACCAGTTATTTTTTAAATTTTTATTTTTTAAAATCTGCTTTTCCTACCAGTAACTGTCCGGCTTTCACGACTTGTGCCTGCAGAAACCAAAAGAGGGCGCCAGATCCTTTATTTATTAATTGTTTTGAACAAAGTTTTCTCAGATCCCAATCTTAAACATATCTTTGTTTTATAGCACGATGCCTAATTAATCTTCTAATCCATACGATAAACTTCAACATATCTATAACAGCTCCAGACTCTGTTAAAAATCAAACTGTGGTTGAATTTGGGAGGTGTTTAATGTGTTAAATGATAGGACTTCACAGATGTTTGTATATGCCACATGGCAAATGGGTGAGCATGATTTACAGAACTGGACTACAGGAATGTGATAGAATGAAAAGTAAAATGCTTGGAGAAATTCTGATGGGGGGCATTGGTGTTACTTCAGCCACGTTGAGACAGAACATAGGTGAGAAATATCAATTTGAACAAGTAGAGTAGATTTTAGAATATAAATTAATATATAGTTTGGAAATTTAGATTTTTGAAAAGAAGTCTTCAAGTAAGTTCTGTGTCAATAGATGAACAATAATATATATCGTTCCCTTTCCTCCAGAAAAGTAAGCAAATCTAAAGGAATTTTTGCTGATGCTTGTCGTGATTCACTGATTTCTTCACAAAGGCGTTTGCTGGATCAAGCATTTCTGCATCAGATCTAAGGATGGTTTGGGATCCTGTCAAGGGCACAGTCTTCCTCTATCTCACTGGGCTTGGCACCATGGGAAATGTCTTAGTTTTTGTGAGTTACATGCACGTGTTCCAAAGCACTGAGAAGAAACCTATACACCTCGTTCTTGCTCACTTGGCGCTCACAAATATCATAATGCTTCTTTCAAAGGGAATGTTAAAGACAATAGAAGCCTTTAATTTTAGAAATTTCTTAGATGACACGAGTTGTAAAGTTGTGATTTACCTGGCAAGAGTGTCGCGGGGCCTCTCCATCTGCACCAGCAGTCTCCTCACTGTGGTCCAGGCCATCACCATCAGTCCCAGAGCATCTGGGTGGAGGAGGCTCAACCTAAAGACTCCACAGCACATTCTTTCCTCGCTGCTCTTCTTTTGGATCCTCAGTTCCTTGATCAGCATGAACTTACCGTACTATATTAAAAATACCAAGAGTGTGAACATAACTAAGAGTAAAAGGGGCAGCAACTATTGCTATTTTCTGCCAGAAAGCAGGATAACACGATGGATTTTTCTCATCCTCATGGTCCTGAGAGACGCTGTGTTTCAGGGAACCATGGGAGGCGCCAGTGGCTACATGGTACTTCTTCTCCACAAGCACCACCAGCATGTCCTCTATCTCCAGAACTCCAAGCTCCTCTACAGAACTCCCCCTGAGCTGAGAGCTGCTCAGAGTGTCCTCCTTCTGATGCTATGTTTTCTTTTCTTCTATTTAACAGATTGTTTTATTTCTTTATATTTTACTTTCTTTATAGAGAGTTATTCCAAAATTCTATATGTTCCAGAGTTTCTTACCCTTGGTTATGCAGTTATCAGCCCCTTCATACTGATCCACAGAGATGAACATTTGACTAAATGTTGTCATACTCTGTAAGAGGGATTGGGTATTGATAAATGCCTATTTATCTTTTTAGCATACAAAAGAGAAAACGTACCACATGGCAGAAAAAAATAATGACATCTTGACTTTTGCAGAAAAATGCATGGAGCTAGAAAACATCATTTTGAGTGAGGTAACCCAGACACAGAAAGACAATTATCACATGTACTCACTCATAAGTGGTTTCTAAAGATAAAGAAAAGAAAATCAGCCTACAATTCACAATCCCAGAGAACTTAGACAACAATGAGAACACGAAGAGAGACACACATAGATCTAAACTACAAGGGAAGTAGAAAAAAAAAAAGATCTCCTGAGTAAATTGGGAACATGGGGACCTTCAGGGAGGGTTGAAGGGGAGGGGAGAGGAGAGAGGGGGACAGAGAAAAATGTAGAGCTCAATAAAAATCAATAAAAAAAATGATAGTTTTGCTTTGGTACACATAATACCAGATCCAATAAGAGTATTTGAACATATAAAGGCAGAGTCTCGCTCACCAAATGGTGATCATGCTTAGCTAATAATGAGGCTAAAGAAAGTTTAAAGCCACAACTATCTCTTTCTCCATTTGGCCTTCCTTCATGAAATAGCTGATATTCTCTTGTGTCTATAAAGGATTGTTTATGATCACCACTTCTGGTAGCAGAAAGAGTCTTAGAAGCATACCATCAATACATGATAGAGGCAGAGTGTAAATATCACAGTGACTCCCACTGAATTATAGAATTAAGCTGTTAAAGATGTCAGTGAAAATAGATGCATTACAGTTAGTTTTGAAAAACAAATTCACAGGTCAGCCTTGGTCCTCGCAGTGCTGACTTGCTGAAGACATTCACAGGCCAATCTGTGCAGGTGCAGTTTCCATTTAGATGATCAATCAGTTCTGTCCCTCCAGACAGTCTCCCATAAAAACACACACAGACTTAATATTAATTATAAATGCCCAGTCAGTAACTCAGGCTTAGTTTTAGCTAGCTCTAATGCCTTAAATTAACCCATTTCTATGAATCTATGTGCTGCCCGAGGCTAGTTTACCTCATCTATGTATTTCCCATACTGCTCTCTCTACATCTCACGGTGTCTCATCTGACTCTGCCCTTCTTGTCCCCAGTATTTTCTCTGCCCCAAAAGTCCTGCCTAGAAATCGGCCAATCAGTTTTTTAGTAACAAAGAGGGCAATACATCTTCATAGTGTTCCAAAGGATTATTCCACAGCGTTTCCCCTTTTTGTCTAATTAAAAAGGAAGATTTTAACTTTAACATAGTAAAATTAAATATACTAAGAACAAATATCAGGTAAGAATTAAATTTGCAATGTAATTCTGTTTACATTTGATAAATTCAGAAAAAAAATATTTCATTATCCATCCTGTCTTGGTAAGTCCGAAGTTTTGTACCCAGTTCACTTTCCTTCCTAACTTATATTACAAACCCAAAACTATTCTTTTATGTCTCTCAACCTTGCACATTTTACACTGTTTTTGTGAGTTTCCTTTTTAAATTTGATCACAAAGGAAGTCATAACTATAACTATCTAGTCTTCAGCTCCATCAGACACCCAAGGAGGAAATAAGCAGGAAGTACAGAGCAACAACTTCCAAATCTAAGAAATAGCTGAGTGGGTGGACAGACACCCAAAGTTCCTCTGTAATGTTAGGGCATCCATTTTCAGTCTACAGGCCTGGAATATCTGAGAGACTTTTCTGTGAAGCAGTAACGTTGAAACAGTGTGCTGCACTTGCTTTCTTTTGTGTCCTACTTGTCAAATTTGGACAGCATACAGTCAGCTGTGGACGCAAGGGCAGTTTCCTGTCCAGCGCTTAACTTTTGCCACAAACAAAGCAAACTCCATAAGGAGTTTCTTCGACACTCATCATCTTCTCTGAAGTGGGTTTGTGCTGCCAGGAGCAGACATGTCTCATTACCATAAAAAGCCTTATGTTATTAAAACATCTTAAATGTCATATTTTGTAGATCTATAAAGTGTTTAAAGATGACCTGTCTATCTAAAATATATGTTTGGCCTTGAAAGCATACCTAAAATGACTATAAGTTTCATTGTAATAGGTGACTAATTACCAACCTGCATTTTTTGTTATCCTAAATAGCTTATAAGACTAATGAGACCAGCCAGGCAGTGATGGTGCACGCCTTTAAGCCCAGCACTTGGGAGGCAGAGGCAGGTGGATCTCTGTGAGTTCGAGGCCAGCCTGGTCTACAAGAGCTAGTTCCAGGACAGGCTCTAAAGCTACATAGAAAAACCCTGTCTCAAAAAAAAACTAATTTTTTAGAGATTAAATTTGAAGGACTACAAATTTATATTACCTTATTAATGTTCAATACTTAAATACTTAAACAAGACCAGGAACATGTGTATGTTATGTTCTAAGAAAAATAGCCTTAAATTTGTATCAATATAAAAAATTGATACCAATGTAAAATATGTAATAATTGCTTTTTCAATTAAAGTAGATTCAATAATCTACCACTTTATCTCATCATTTTTATATCATATTCCCACTTTTCCTTCAGAAAGAGATCCTTGAATCTCTTTTGGTTTGTTGTTTTTTTTTTTTGTCAAGGTCAATAACAATGTATAAGCAAGCCCCTCTCCCAAATGATGACAAACATTCATAATCTATCTCTTGGGAATGTGGGTATTTTTTTCTCTAGACTGTTTTCTATTGTTTAGGGGCACTGGCATCTTTAGGGGAATGTTGGAAAAAATAAGAATAATAGTTAAGTATCAGTTGGAGTAGTCTGTGAGTCTGAACCATCTCAATCAGCAGCCTTAAAGCTGCTCTGGATACAGAACTCTAAGGAAATTGCAACAGAGGTGTTCTGAGGGCTGAATCACCTGGGCCGTTAATTTGTATTGGTGTCTGAGCCCCATGTTCTGAAAATACACAAACTTTTAAAGTAACATACATATCTGCATTAATACATGTATAAACTTTGTGTTGTGCACAATTCAACCAAAGACAATTTTTTTTCATTTTATGTTTGAGCAGGTAAAATATACATCACATGTCTTGTAGCTTTTCTAGGTTTCTTTCATGTCTGTAATCAGGATTTTCAAGCGGTCTTTCTCAATTAAACTTGAACTTTTTCAACCCTGCACGAATCCATAACTTTTTGTTTTCTGTAGAAACAAAAGTATAATCTCTTCCCCAAAACAACACATCTTTTGTCTTCCATTTTAAAGTCAAGACATTTTTTTAAATATATAGGTTGTTTTAATCTAGCAGCTTCCATATCCAAGGTCTTATGGCAGCTATTGCTCATTCATCAGCAATCACAAAATTTAAAGGCAACATAGTAGCATTCAGGATCCACACTCCCTGTATGTTTTCCATCTTTAACTGGTTTCTTTTTGTGTGTTACATATTATATACATGTATATATATGTATATATATTCTCCTTTAGTAAGAACTTTACATTTTTATTTTTTTTAAGTTTATTAAATTATGAAAGTTTTCATTTCCGCCCCTCCTCCCAACACCCTCTCCCTCCCTCCTCCCCCTCCTCCTCCCTCTTCATCCCTAAGAGCAGTCAGGGCTTCCTGCTCTGTGGGAAGTTCAAGTTCCTCCCCACTCCTTCCAGGTCCCGGAAGGTGAGTATCCGAACAGACTGGATCCCAAAAATCGAGCATATGCAGAAGAAACAAGTCCCAGTGTCATTGTCAGTGGCTTTTCAGAAAGGCTCCGGACCAGCCACATTCAGAGATCCGGCCACATTCAGAAAATCTGGTTGGATCACATGCTCGTTCAGTCGCAGTCCAACTGGCCTTGGTGAACTCTCATTAGATCAGTCCCCTTGAATCAGTGGGTGATCGCACCCCTCGCGGTCCTGAGTTTTTTTCATGTTCTTCCATTTTCTGCCCCTCAATTGGACCATGGGGGGCTCAGTCCGGTGCTCCAATGTGGGTCTCCATCTGTATCGCCATCCATCGTAAGATGAAGGATCTATGGTGATAAGCAAAATCTTCATCAGTATGGTTATAGGCCAAGGCCGGTTCAGGCACCTTCTCCTCTGTCTAGAGAACAGTCTGGGGATCTCTCCTTGGACCTGGGATCCCATTTATAATCAAGTCTCCTGTAAACCCTAAAATGACTACCTTAGTTGAGATATATTCTTCCCTGATCTCATATCCATCCTTCCTCCCTCCCCCCAACCCAGTCCACCTAGCTTTCCCCATTCCTCCACTACTCCCTTCTCTCTAACCCTCTCCCCTTCCAACAACCCTCCCATCCCCCCATGCACCCGAGGTTACCTGGGACTCTTGTCTATTTCCAATCTCCAGGCAGATAGCTACATGATTTTCAACAGGTTCACCTTCTTATTTAACTTCTCTAGGATCACGAATAATAGGCTCAAAGACTTTTAATTATGGTTAGAATCCACATATGAGTGAATACATACCATATTCCTCTTTTTGGGTCTGGCTTACCTCACTCAGTAAGGCGTTTTCTATTTCCATCCATTTGCATGCAAAATTCAAGATGTCATTGTTTTTTACCGCTCAGTAGAACTCTAATGTGTACATGTTCCACACCTTTTTTAACCATTCTTTTATTGAGGGGCACCTAGGTTGTTTCCAGGTTCTGGCTATTACAAATAGTGCTGCTATGAACATAGTTGAACAAATGCTTTTGTGGTATGATAGGGCATCTCTTGGGTATATTCCCAAGAGTGGAATTGCTGGGTCCTGAGGGAGATTGACTCCCAGTTTCCTGAGAAACCGCCACACTGATTTCCACAGTGGCTGCACGAGTTTGCATTCCCACCAACAATGGATGAGTGTTCCCCTCATTCCACATCCTCTCCAGCATAGGCTATCATTGGTGTTTTTGAGTTTGGCTATTCTGACAGGTGTAAGATGATATCTCAAAGTTGTTTTGATTTGCATTTCCCTGATCGCTAAGGAGGTTGAGCATGACCTTAAGTGCCTTTTGGCCATTCGGAGTTCATCTGTTGTGAATTCTCTGTTCAGTTCAGTACCCCATTTTTTAATTGGGTTAGTTAGAGTTTTAGTGTCTAGTTTCTTGAGTTCTTTGTATATTTTGGAGATCAGACCTTTTTTTTTTGTAAATTTTATTAAATTATAAAAGTTTCCATTTCCGCCCCCCCTCCCAACACCCTCCCACTCCCCCCACTCCCCCCCTCCTTCCCCTCTGTCCCCCAGGGCAGTCAGGGTTTCCTGCCCTGTGGGAAGCTCCAGCTCCCTCCCCCTCCCTCCAGGTCCAGGAAGGCGAGCGTCCAAACAGACTGGATCCCCAAAATCCAGCATATGCAGAGGAAACAGGTCCCAGTGTCATAGTCAATGGCTTTTCAAAAAGACCCCGGGCCAGTCACAGTCAGAGAATCCGGCCAAATTCCGAGAATCTGGCTAGATCACGTCCTCGTTCAGTCCCAGTCCGACTGGCCCTGGTAAACTCTCATCAGATCCGTTCCCTTGTATCAGTGGGTGATAGCATCCCTCGCAGTACTGATTTCGTCTTTCATGTTCCTCCTCCTTCCGCTCCCCCTCCGGACCTCGGGGGGCTCAATCCGGTGCTCCAATGTGGGCCTCCGACTGCATAGCCGTCCTTCGCCAGACGAAGGATCTATGGTGATAAGCAAAATATACATCAGTATGGTCATGGGCCACGGCCGATTCAGGCACCCTCTCCTCTGTCCAGAGAGCAATCTGGGGGATTTCTCCTTGGACCTGGGATCCCATATATAATCAAGTCTCCTGTAAACCCTAAAATGGCTCCCTTAGTTGAAATATATTGTTCCCTGATCCCATATTCATCCTACCTCCCTCCCCCCCGCCATCCCCGGCCACCAAGCTTTCCCCGTTCCTCCCCTACTCCCTTCTCTCTAGCCCTCTCCCTCTCCATCGACCCTGCCACCCCCCCATGCACCCGAGGTTACCTGGGACTCTTGTCTATTTCCTACCTCCTGGTGGATAGCTAAATAATCTTCATCAGGTTCATCTTCTTATTTAGCTTCTCTAGGATCACGAATAATAGGCTCAAAGACCTTTAATTATGGTTAGAATCCACTTATGAGTGAATACATACCGTGTTCCTCTTTTTGGGTCTGGCTTACCTCACTCAGTAAAGCGTTTTCTATGTCCATCCATTTGCATGCAAAATTCAAGATGTCATTGTTTTTTACCGCCGAGTAAAACTCTAATGTATATATGTTCCACACCTTTTTTAACCATTCTTCTATTGAGGGGCACCTAGGTTGTTTCCATGTTCTGGCTATTACAAATAGTGTAGCTATGAACATAGTTGAACAAATGCTTTTGTAGTATGTTAGGGAATCTTTAGGGTATATTCCCAAGAGTGGTATTGCTGGGTTCTGAGGGAGGTTGACTCCCAGTTTCCTGAGAAACCGCCACACTGATTTTAACAGTGGCTGCACGAGTTTGCATTCCCACCAACAATGGATGAGTGTTCCCCTCATTCCACATCCTCTCCAGCATAGGCTATCATTGGTGTTTTTGAGTTTGGCTATTCTGACAGGTGTAAGATGATATCTCAAAGTTGTTTTGATTTGCATTTCCCTGATCGCTAAGGAGGTTGAGCATGACCTTAAGTGCCTTTTGGCCATTCGGAGTTCATCTGTTGTGAATTCTCTGTTCAGTTCAGTACCCCATTTTTTAATTGGGTTAGTTAGAGTTTTAGTGTCTAGTCTCTTGAGTTCTTTGTATATTTTGGAGATCAGACCTTTGTCTGATGAGGGATTTGTGAAGATCTTCTCCCAGTCGGAAGGTAGCCTTTTGGTCTTACTGACAGTGTCCTTTGCTTTACAGAAGCTTCTCAGTTTCAGGAGGTCCCATTTATTCATTGCTTCTCTTATTGTCTGAGCTCCTGGGGTTCTTCTTAGGAATTGGTCTCCTGTGCCTATATCTTGTAGACTACTTCCCACTTTCTCTTCTATCAGGTTCAAAGTGGTCAGATTAATGTTGAGGTCTTTAATCCATTTGGACTTGAGTTTTGTGCATGGTGATAGATATGGATCTATTTTCATTCTTGTACAGGTTGACATCCAGTTATGCCAGCAACATTTGTTAAAGATGCTTTCCTTCTTCCATTGTATGCCTTTAGCTCCCTTGTCAAATATCAGGTGTTCATATGTTTGTGGGTTAATACCCGGGTCTTCTATTCGATTCCATAGGTCGACTTCTTTGTTGTTATGCCAATACCAAGCTGTTTTCAATACTGTTGCTCTGTAATAGAGTTTGAAGTCAGGGATGGTAATGCCTCCAGAAGTTCCTTTATTGTATAAGATTGTTTTGGCTATCCTGGGTTTTTTGTTTTTCCATATAAACTTGATTATTGTTCTCTCAAGTTCTGTGAAGAAGTTTGATGGAATTTTGATGGGAATTGCGTTGAATCTATAGATTGCTTTTGGTAGAATTGCCATTTTTACTATGTTGATTCTCCCAATCCAAGAACAGGGGAGATCTTTCCATTTTCTGGTATTCTCCTCAATGTCTTTCTTCAAGGACTTAAAGTTCTTGTCAAATAGGTCTTTCACTTCCTTGGTTAGAGTTACCCCAAGATATTTTATGCTATTTGTGGCTATCATGAAAGGTGATGTTTCTCTGATTTCCCTCTCTGCTTCTTTATCCTTTGTGTATAGGAGGGCAACCGATTTTTTGGAGTTGATCTTGTATCCTGCCACATTACTAAAGGTGTTTATCAGCTGTAGGAGTTCTTTGGTAGAGTTTTTGGGGTCGCTTATGTACACTATCATATCATCTGCAAATAACGAAAGTTTAACTTCATCCTTTCCAATTCGAATCCCCTTGATCCCTTTATGTTGTCTTATTGCTATTGCTAGGACTTCAAGCACTATATTGAAGAGGTATGGAGAGAGTGGACAGCCTTGTCGTGTTCCTGATTTTAGTGGAATGGCTGTGAGTTTCTCTCCGTTCAATTTGATGTTAGCTGTCGGCTTACTATATATTGCTTTTATTATATTTAGGTATGATCCTCGTATACCCAATCTCTCCAACACCTTTATCATAAAGGGATGTTGAATTTTGTCAAATGCTTTTTCAGCATCCAATGAAATGATCATATGGTTTTTTTCTTTCAGTTTATTTATATGATGGATTACATTGATAGATTTGCGTGTAGTATGAGGGCTGGCTTGTTGGGGTTTCTGTCCCTCCCAGTACCCCAACAGCCGGCAAGCAACAAAGAAAATCACACACAAGACTCCATAAGGTTATACACTGATTGGCTCATTAGGTCAGGCTTCTTGCTAACTCTTATAACTTATATTAACCCATTATTCTCATCTATGTTAGCCATAATGGCTCCGTACCTTTTTCAGCTGGGCAAGTTACATGTTGCCTCTTCGGTGGTCTGTGCAGGAGTGGCTGAGGGAGTTTCTTCCTCCCTAGCCTTATCCTATTCTCATTGCCCCGCCTCTACTTCCTGTCTGGTTGACCCACCTATACTTCCTGCCTGGCCAATCAGCGTTTTATTAAAATACATGATTGACAGAATACAGACAATTCTCCCGCACCATTTGCGTATGTTGAACCAGCCCTGCATCTCTGGGATGAAGCCCACTTGATCATAATGGATAATTTTTCTAATGTATTCTTGGATTCGGTTTGCCAGTATTTTATTGAGTACTTTGGCGTCAATGTTCATGAGTGAGATTGGTCTGTAATTCTCTTTCTTGGTTGTGTCTTTGTGTGGTTTTGGTATCAGGGTAACTGTAGCTTCATAAAAAGAGTTTGGCAATGATTCTTCTGTTTCTATATTGTGAAATACATTAAGGAGTATAGGTATTAGCTCTTCCTGGAAGTTCTGGTAGAATTCTGCATTGAAACTATCTGGACCTGGGCTTTTTTTTGGTGGGGAGGTTTTTGATAACAGCTTCTAATTCTTTGCGACTAACAGGTCTATTTAGATTGTTCACTTGCTCTTGATTTAACTTTGGTAAATGGTATTTATCTAAAAACCAATCCATTTCTTGTACATTTTCCAACTTTGTGGCATATAAACTCTCGTAGTAAGATCTAATGATTCTCTGAATTTCCACTGTGTCTGTTGTTATGTCCCCCTTTTCATTTCTGATCTTATTAATTTGAGTGTTCTCTCTCTGCCGTTTGATTAGTTTGGCTAGGGGTTTGTCAATCTTGTTGATTTTCTCCAAGAACCAACTTTTTGTTTCGTTGATTTTTTGGATTGTTTTCTGTGTTTCTATTTTGTTGATTTCAGTCCTCAGTTTGATTATTTCCAATCTTCTACTCCTCCTGGGAGAGTCTGCTTCTTTTTTTTCCAGAGCTTTTAGGTGTGCTGTTAAGTCTCCAATATATGCTTTCTCCATTTTCTTTAATTGGGCACTTAGCGCTATGAACTTTCCTCTTAGAACTGCTTTCATTGTGTCCCATAGGTTTGAGTATGTTGTGTCTTTATTTTCATTAAATTCAAGGAAGACTTTAATTTCTTTCTTCATTTCTTCCTTGACCCAAGGATGATTCAGTAGTTGACTGTTCAACTTCCACACATTTGTAGGCTTTCTGAAATTCGAATTGTTATTGAGTTCTAACTTTATTCTGTGGTGATCCGACAAGACACAGGTGATTATTAATATTTTTTTGTATCTGAGTTAGTTTGCTTTGTTACCGAGTATGTGGTCAATTTTCGAGAAGGTTCCATGAGCTGCAGAGAAGAAGGTATATTCTTTCCTTTTTGGGTAGAATGTTCTATAGATATCTGTTAAGTCCATTTGATTCATTACCTCTAGCAATTCTCTTATTTCTCTGTTGAGTTTCTGTTTGATTGATCTGTCCATTGGTGAGAGAGGTGTGTTGAAGTCTCCTACTATTAGTGTGTGTGGTTTGATGACTGCCTTGAGTTCTAAAAGTTTTTCTTTTACATAAGTGGGTGCTTTTATATTAGGGGCGTAGATATTCAGGATTGAGACTTTCTCCTGATTAATTGTTCCTGTTAAGAGTATGAAATGTCCATCTCCATCTCTTCTGATTGATTTTAGTTTGAAGTCAATTTTGTTAGATATTAGAATGGCCACACCAGCTTGTTTCTTAGGTCCGTTTGCTTGGAAAACCTTTTCCCAACCCTTTACTCTGAGTAGATGTCTATCTCTGTGGTTGAGGTGTGTTTCTTGTAAACAGCAGAATGTTGGATCCTGTTTTCTTATCCATTCTCTAAGTCTGTGCCTTTTTATAGGTGAGTTGAGTCCATTAATATTAAGTGATATTAATGACCAGTGGTTGTTGATTCCGTTTATTATTTGTGTGTGTGTGTAGTAGTAGTAGAGTTTGTGTGTTTCTCTTCTTTGAGTTGTGGTTGTGAAGGGTCGCTAGATGTCTGGGTTATTGTAGGCAGTGATGGCAATGTTGGATTCCTTGGGTTGCGATTTTCCTTCTATTACTTTCTGTAGGGATGGATTTGTGGCTACGAATTGTTTAAATTTATTTTTATCCTGGAATATTTTGTTTTCTCCGTTGATAGTGAACGATAGCTTGGCTGGTTATAGTAGTCTGGGTTTGCATCCATGGTCTCTTAGTTTCTGCAGTACCTCTATCCAGGATCTTCTGGCTTTCATGGTTTCCATAGAGAAGTCTGGTGTAAGCCTGATAGGTTTACCTTTATAAGTCACTTGACCTTTTTCCTTTGCAGCTCTTAATATTCTTTCTTTAATCTGGATGTTTTGTGTTTTGATTATTATATGGCGAGGGGACGTTTTTTTTTTTTTGATCCAGTATATTCGGCGTTCTGTATGCTTCTTGAACCTTCATAGGAATATCGTTCTTTAGATTGGGAAAGTTTTCTTCTATAATTTTGTTAAATATATTTTCTGGGCCTTTGATCTGCAGTTCTTCTCCTTCTTCAATCCCTATTATTCTTAGATTTGGTTTTTTTATTGTGTCCCAGATTTCCTGAATGTTTTTTGAAGAGAATTTGTTGAATTTGCTGTTTTCTTTGACCAGAGCATTTATTTTCTCTATGGTATCTTCAGAATCTGAGATTCGTTCTTCTATCTCTTGTATTCTATTGGTTTTGCTTGATTCTGTAGTCTCCGCTCGTTTACCTAGGTTTTCCATATCCAGCCGGTTCTCGTTTTGTGTTTTCTTCATTGCCTCCATTTCAGTTTTCAATTCTTGGACTGTTTCCTTTACTTGTTTGATTGTTTTTTCTTGGTTTCTCAGGGTATCATTCACGGATTTACTTATTTCTTCAAACTTTTTGTTATATTTCTCATCCATTTCTATACTCATTTCTTCAAACTTTTTATTATACTTCTCGACCAGTTCCTTAAGGGAGTTATTTATATCCTGTTTAAGGGACTCTATTGCTTTCATAATGGCACTTTTTTCCACTTCATCTGGGTTAGAGTGTTCAAATCCTTCTGTTGTAGGGTCGTTGGGATCTGGTGTTTTCATGTTGTTTTTCAGATTGTTGGAGGAGGTCTTGCCTTGGCGTCTGCCCATCTCTTCGTCAAATGCTCTCTACTGGAACTTCTGGTAGCGGGTCAGGTTCCCTTGTTGGGCAGGGAGTTCACTGATAGAATGCCTACCTTTCCTCAGGCAGGCTATTGAAGCACAGGCACTCCCTCTTTCCGGGATGCGCCTACAGAGCAGACCCAGTGTGCAAGGCAGCTGAGCTGGGGAAATTTTATGGCCCCAGTGGGAGGGGAGAAATATAGAAATTTGTACCTGGATGGAAGCTGGGATGGCAGGCGGGAGAGCTTAGCAGGGTGGAACCAGCACTGCAGGTTGACCTGGGAGTCTATGGGGTCGGGGAATGTCCAAGCTCCTCCTCGCCGGGCCCCTGCTGCTGGCCTGAAGCAAACTCACCCCTCCGATGGCCCACTGGCTGAAGGCTGGGATGGCTGGTGGGGGCACTAGCAGGGTGGAGCCAGCAGAGCAGGCTGACCTGGGAGTCTATGGGGTCGGGGAAAGACCGAGCTCCTCTTCGCAGGGCCCCTGCCGCAGGCCCAAAGCAAACTCACCCCACCGATGGCCCTCTGGATGGAAGCTGGGATGGTTGGCGGAGGCGCTAGCAGGGTGGAGCCAGCAGAGCAGGCTGACCTGGGAGTCTATGGGGTCGGGGAAAGTCCTAGCTCCTCCTCGCCGGGCCCCTGCCACGGGCCCGAATCACACTCACCCCTCCGATGGCCCTCTGGATACTACATTTTTATTTTTAAACTACTTACTTTTTCTACGACTGTCTATACTCTTTCTCTTTTCTCTCTCAAGACTATGTACATTTTAAACACAATATAACCTGTTTAGAGTTTCTTTTGTCTGGATCTGTCTTTATTGTGCTTATTTTACATGAGCAAAACCTTAAACCTACCATGCCACTTAGCTCATGGAAAGTAGGTGAGGCTTATGGTGGTGGCTCCAGCTTACAGGAAGTGGCTGGGACATGCCTCTTTTACTGTGGGAATAAGAAACTCTATTTGGTTTGGTTTTTATATGTTTGGAACCTTTTATTTAAGCTTTCTTAGGTTTTATGTAAATATATATGAATATTGTCTGGCCCTGAATGTTGTCTAACATTTATAGGTAAAAGATTTTCATCTAGACCACCAATCAGCTCTATCTCGACAGTTTGCTCTCCAAATAATCACACAGATACTTACTATTTATATTAATTATGTATAATTATATATTATAAATTATATATGTATATAATTTCTATATATCTATATAATATATTTATATATAAATTATATTAATTATAAATGCTCGGGCCATAGCTCAAGCTTGTTTTTATCTATCTCTGATAACTTAAATTAACCCATTTCTTTTCATTTATGGGCTGCCCCAAGGCTTACTGACCTCATCCAAGTATTTCTCATCCTACTTACTCTTTATCTCATGGCATCTCCTATGATTCCACCCTTCTTCACAAGCATTTTCTCTCCTGTGAAAATCCTGCTTAGCCATCTGTCAATGAGTATTTTTTAACGATGAGAACAACATATTTTCACCTTGTAAAGAAGGGTTATTCCACAGCAAGCCTGGGTCTTCACAGTTAAAGCCCTCTGAAGGTATCTATAGGCCTACCTGGTGATGGGTGGTAGGTGCCATTTTGATGAGCAAATATATGGTGGAGAAATGGGAGAGAGAGAGAGCAGCAGACTGCCCACGTGCTGTGCAAAGTGGCAGAACTGGACAAGCGAAGACATTTAGGAAGAGGCTGATTTGAGTGGCCTGCTTGCCACCTGGGGCCAGGTTGCTGCAAAGGCCATGTCTGGGTCCGTGGTCCAACCACAGCTGGGGACTGGATTGACATTCATGACCCCTGTTGCCACTCAAGGGCACAAAGATGCCTGAGGTCTGCACTGCCACCTGAGGCCTTGGTGGTGTCTGAGGATCATGCTGCAGTTGGGGCCATAAAGATCTGAGTCACCTATGGTGCCACAGGTGCCATGGTGGCCTCTGGGTCCTAGCTGCAACCAAAAGCCCTGTCTCAGTCTATGTCCTCTACATCTGTTGACGCCCATGCCTTCTGTTACTATCAAAGGCCACATTGATGTCAGAGGTCTAAGCAACCACTGGTAGCCATTTTGGTGTCTGAGAGCCATACTGCTGCAAGGTCATGGTGATATCCAGGGCTGGGCTACGGTCAAGTACCATGTCTGCATCTGTTGTCCTACCACAGCTGGGGTCTGTGTTGATATCTGTGGCCCATGTTGCCACCAAAGGCCACACGAATGCTTGGGGTCTAAGCTGCAGCCTGAGGCCATGTTGGTGCCGAGGGTTGTGCTGCTGCTGGAGTCATGCCAATCTGAGTGGCCTGCTCTGCCATCTGGGATCATGGTATCATCTGGGCCTGGGCCGCTGCCTAAGGCCATGTCTGGGTTTGGCCTGGCAGTGACTGGGGTCTGAGTTGATGTCTGTGGCTCCTGTTACCACTGAAGGCCATGGGGATGCCCAGGATCTGCTCAGCCACCTAAGACCACGTAGGTGTCCTAGGGATATGTTACTGCCAGGGCCATGCTAGTCTGGGTGGCCTGAGCTGCTGTTGAGGGCCACATCTGGATCGGTGGTCCTGATGCAGCTTGTGTGTCTGTGTTGATGTTCGTGGTCTATATTGCCATAGGGAGCCATAGGAACCCCTGCATGCTGAAACCTAAGAGCCATGCTGAGCCAGCCCTACCCTTCTCTGACCCTGGGAAAGCTCGCCCTGCCCTTTGCTGGACACAGCAGCAGGAGATGCTGGTCTCATTCTTCATGGGAGAGCTGTTCCCCCACTCCCCTCTGCCTACACTAGGGAGATTCTGCCCCCAATGGCATGGGCCTGGGAGAGCTGGTCTGCCCTTCACCTAAGAGGAGCAGTCCCAGCAGCCCAGACTCACCACTCTGCCACCACCCAACCCCACAACCTGGGTCTTGAGTTGGTTCACCCTAACATCTCCCCCATCTATGACCCGCTAGAGAGCATGAAAGGGACTGAGCCTGTGGATCAATGGCCACAGCATCTCCAGGACTTGAAGTAATAGCAGGATATCAGAGAGGAGTTTCCGTGAGGGTCCAGTGATGATGATGATGATGATGATGTGTCAAAGGCCAGAGGCCTTAAACCAGACCAACGACTCAGGAAGCTAAAAATTGATCTACCTCAGGATCCAGTTCTCCTAAGCACAAGCATATATCCAAGACTTTTTTTTTCTGGGACACGGGTTTCTCTGTAGCTTTGGAGCCTGTCCAGGATAGCTCTTGTAGACAAGGCTGGCCTCAAACTCTCAGAGATTTGCCTGCCTCTGCTTCCCCAATGCTGGCATTAAAGGCATATGCCACCACAGTCTGGCTCCAAAGACTTTAACTTCTTACAGAGGCATTTGTACATCCGTGTTCATTGCTTTTCTATTCATAGTAGCCAGAAACCAGAAACATCGTAGGTGTCTATCAACTGATGAATGGATAACGAAAATGTGGTGCATTTACACAGCGAAAATATTATTCAACTGTTAAGAAAAATGTAATTTGCAAGTAAATAGGTGGAGCTAGAAACAATCATCCTGATTGAGGAAACCCAGATCCAAAAGGACACATATTGTGTGTTTTCTCTTATTTGTGGATGTTAGTTTTTAAACTTTCACTATATATGTTACAACTTATATACCTATAGAGGTTAGGTACATAGTGATGGGTGATTTCCCAGGGAGCAGGAGTTAGAGTATAGTCTTCTAAGTATACACAAAGAATGAAGAAAAGAGGGAGGTGGGAACGTAGGATACAGAAGGGATAAGGAGAGGGACTGTGGGCGGAGTTTCAGTGTCCTGGAAATCAGCTCTTTCCTGCCAGCTGGCTCCCAAATAACCACACTGAGACCCCTTATTAATTTTAAATGCTCAGCAGATAGCTTAGGCTTACTACTAACTAGCTCTTACAACTTTAAAAAGCCCATATTTTATCTGTGGATGTGGAAGATGCAGGAGGCGTTGAGGGACCAGAATGAAATGATTAAAACACTGTGAATGAAAGTAATTTAAGTAAGAAAAAGTAAATAGCTCAGAAAAAAAAAACAAAATACACAGGACTGACTGTAAAACGCTCAGCTGGCATTCAAAATAATCCTGAGTGCGCAGGGCCTCCCACAGTCTCCTGGTAACTTTTCTTAAACATGACCCTGACCATAGCCCTTATCTATTGTATTCAATAATTTTTTGCAGTTAATAAAGAATATGTTTGAAAATTATTCAGAAAGTGATCACTTTAGATTATCAAATGTTTCTTCCAAATCAGCTCTTGGTTGAGGGGGTAAATGAATGGAAAGAGTAAAGAATGGATTTAAGTTAACAAAACCCAGACCCCTTGTGCACTGTACTGTTCATCACCTACTCACAGGCACGATAATTAGAATCAGAAAGTTTCTGGGTTCAGCAAATGGCAGAGCACCAGGGAGAAGGCAGAGTGGCCTCAGGGACGGAGGTTGCAGAAGCAGCCTTTTCCCCTGAGAAAGCCGAAGTCATGATGATAACATCATGACACCTTGTTGCATTAAGGTCTCAGCTTGATAACAGGGCCTGCTGGTGCCCTGAGGACACCCATCCTGAGCCACTGCACACACTGCATGGGTAAGTGCTGTCATGCCATGGTGGGTTGGAGCTGCCTTGTTATTGAAAGAAACTGTGGAGGGCTGAGATGTGGGAGACAAGGACGTGGGCTCCCTGTCACTCTAGGAGAGGAAAGTGGCAGAATTCAGGAAGAAGATGGTCTACCATTTCCTACCTGTAATCCAGAAGGGCTTCAGTACCCATGTGGACAGTGAGTGTGACCACTGGGTCAGAACTGCTCATTACACAGGACAGGTAGGGTAGGAGACAGGGGCACCTGTGCTGCAGCCTGGAGTGGGAAGCTCTTGCTCCCACAGCTTCTGCACAATCTTTGTGTGTTTTTCCTCCCAGAGCTGGGAACTTTGACCCGAACTGTATAATTTCTAGTGACTACATCTTTTGTAGATGGAGTACTCTTTCTTTCCTTACCATGATTTCATTTTTCTGTGAATTTCTCCTTATTTAGACACAATGTAAACCATAGAATATGAGAAGTGTCGATAAAGCAGACATGAGGCTACAAATGCTAAGAACTGATTTTAGAAAATGGATCTTATAGCATACTGGACACTTCCCTATACACTATGCATGTTAGTTCATTTACTCCCTAAAATACGCCAATATTGCACAAAATGCAATTTATATATGAAAAATACTTTTTAAAGAAGCCAAATAATATTCCTAATAAAATGAATAAATGAGTTGAGAAAGTTGTAAATTTAATCCACAGTGGGTAGTCACAGAACAGGTTCTTGTGAGTCCTGAACTTTCTATTTCTAAAGTTTTGTTATTCCTGAAGCTTCAAGAATACGTATAACTCCTCTGCTGTACTGATATTTTTTATAATCTAACAAATAAAGCTTGCCTAAAGATCAGAGTGCAGCGTTAAGTCATTAGCTAGCCATAGAGACCAGGCAGGGGTGACACACCCCTTTAATTCCAGCACGCAACAGACAGAGGCAGATGGATCCCTGTGAGTTCAAGGCCAACTTGGGCTATTACAGGAGACTGAATCTGTCTAAAGGAGAAACAGAGCTCACACAAAGGTGATCCCAGCACTTGGGATCCCATGTCTTTAATCCCAGGACTAGGGAGGTAGAGATAGGAGTGATATGACTGGGCAGAGAGAGAAATATAAGGTGGGAGGAGACAGGAGCAGATGCAGTCTAAGGTTTCATAAGACAGCATTCATTCTGAGGACTTGTAAAGACAGGATACCCTTTTTGACTGAGGAGTTAGCAAGGTAAGAGTTAGTTGTGGCTTGCTCCTTTCTCTCTCTGATCTTTCAACTTTTTTCCCAATATCTGGCTCTGGATTTTTATTATTAAGACCAACTAGAACTTCAACACTCTACCACATCATTGCAGCAAAATCTCTCATCTAACTGGATGCACGCAGACTGGATTGATTGGTTCCAGCATGGTGAAGGTAAGCAGTCTGTGAAAGCGTTAAGTTGTACATATATGTTTGAAGAATAGGCTCAGGGGTTAAGAGAACTTGCTACTCCTGCAATTCTCAGCACCCACATCAAAGGTAACAGCTATCTACAAATCCAGTTACAATGGATCCAATATTTTACTCTGTCTGGCCTCTGCAGGCATCAGGGACACAAGCAGTGCCCAGGCATATATTCATACACATAAAATAACTAAGCTCAAAATGAATGAATGGAAATATACATATAAGCGTCTCTTTGGCTGTTCCCTGAATAGATGTAAATAGATAATTTTTGCAGTGCAAGAGAGACACTATTCTAAAAACAGTGACAGCTTCCTTATTTCAATATACATTATTGGTAAAATAATGAAAAGAAACAAGAGGTACACCTTTAAAAACATACAGACATAAAAAGATTATTGCAGAGATAGTGTGACTAAAAATTAGCTACATTGATGAATGCCTTTAAATATAGTCCATGATATTCACTGGAATGTGAGAGTTCATAAATTTCCCTCCTGCATGCATGAAAGGACATACAGCAGACATTCCAGAATGTGTATTCTAAATTGGACTGACCTCCCCAGCACCTTAAAGAAGAGAACAGCCAGAACATCTTTTCTTTCCATTCCTCTCTGTGATTTATACAGAATATTACAACCACAACACTCAGTTATCAATTTACTGAGCATCCCATAACAGGCTTATGCAAGGGAACTGATACACTAAAGCCTCTCTCAGGGCTTCTCAGCACATAAGCAGACTGACAGACAGCACAGACTGGAGGATTCAGGGAAATTGTGGGAGACACATTTGTGACCTGTGGGCAGCACTTAGCTATACAGAATTGTGACTGAAATCAGATCACAAAGAGAACATCACATGTACTCTTGTCGCAGGAGGAATGTCAGTGTTACATGTGCTTGGGAGAAGCTGAAAGCAATCTGGAGATGAATTTGGTGAGCAGTACAGAATATTAAAAAGTGGAAGAAAATAAACAATTTTCCTACGTAAAACTATTTATGATTTCTAAAAGTGGAAGAAAAATGAATACATTCATGTTTTAATCTTCATTTTAACGTTAAACAGGATGAGAAAACAGAAGAAAACGAATATTATGTGGAAAATTGCACAAGTTAGTATGGGATAGTAGGTTGCTTGTCATTACTGACTGATTAAAAACAACTGATTTGATGAGCCTTGGAAATCAAAATGTTAGAAGGTACCATTATTGGAAGTCCAAAGAAGCAATGCCTAAGCTAAGAGCTGAGATATGATGCTTTCTTGGGAGAACATTCTCAGGGAATGGTCAGTAATCACACGTAAGTAGGGGATGGTCTCCTTTAAAACAATCCCACAATTGGGAAGATAGGGAATGAAAATTAATCATGCAATCAAGGTGAGAGAATGGGCCTTTCTTCCTAATTATTGTTATTTATTTATTTAATGTAAAGGTCAATTCAGAGTTGGAGACAGAGAAAAGTCACATAACTTTCCCTGAGAAGCAACACCATTTGGGCAAGTATTACACTCCTTTGGAGTAGGTATAATTTTCTATTAGTTCAATACTTGAGGGATGAGTATGCACAGGATGGAAAAGAGGATCTGGGAAGAGAGGACATCTAAGTTGATTTTTAACATCATGACTCAGAAATTGAATAATGCTGCCCTTTGTTTAAATGTTCTCCTGGACAAAAGTTTAAGGACTGGGATATAAAGAACTATCTTCGTAAAGCAGCTAATGCATCAGCGCGGAGTTTATGTCCAGTTGACATCAGCATCATCTTCATGTCGGTGGAAGCAAGAACAGAAGGGGAAAGAACGAAATCAGACATCTACAGCAGAGAACTCTGTGTATACAGACTACACTGTTCTTTTCAGTAAAGAAAGAAGAACACCCACAGGACTGGACCATATCATATTTATCTCCTTGTCTTTCTCAAAATGGCTTTCCTAGTTCGGGAAATATCATGCAGATGATTTGGAGGGACCTCATCCAGAGATTAATTTTCATTTCACTTACTGGACTTGGAGTTTTAGGGAACATCATCTTATTTGTGAGACATGTGAATACTCTCATTATGAGTCCTGAGAAGAAAAGTATAGATGTTATTCTCACCCACTTGGCTTTTGTAAACATAATCATTATTCATTGCATAGGGGTCAGAAGCATAGCCAATATTTTTTTATTTCAGAAACATCCTAGGTGACGTTGGTTGTAAAACTATAATTTACCTAGAAAGGGTTGCCCGTGGTCTCTCCATCTGCACTACCTATCTCCTCAGCGTGGTCCAGGCTGTCACCATCAGTCCCAGGACCACCCTTTGTAGAAAGCTCAAACCACAGACTGCATGGCAAGTTCTCCCCTTCCTCCTTCTCTTTTGGATCTTCAATTCCTTGATAAGCTCCAACTTGCTTCACTATATCACGGCAACCAGGAGCACAAACAGGTCTGAAGCTGGCACGCATACTGAGTATTGCCGTATGCTGCCATCCAGCAACACAGCTAAGTGGCTGTTCCTCGCTCTCATGGCTCTTCGTGATGTCGTTTTTCAGAGTCTGATGGGCTGGAGCAGTGGGTCCATGGCTCTCCATCTGTACAAACATCACATACGTGTCCTGTACCTTCACAGCTCCAGGTCGGCAAATAATTCCAGGCTAGAAATCAGAGCTGCCCAGAGGGTTCTCACTCTCATGGCCTGTTTCCTTTTCTTTTATTGGGCAGATTTCATTTTCTCCTTCTACACAGGCTTCACGGTGACACATGACTTCACAATACTCGACCTAAAAGCATTTTTAGTACTTAGTTATCCTGGCCTCAGTCCCTTTGTCCTGATTGTCAAGGATGTCCATGTTTTTAAGTCCTGCTCTGAGCCCTGAGAAATAAGAAATTCTTTTTCTCACCCAGTTCTTTACGAACTAAACTGTATACACTGAGATGGCTTTTCTCTTCCATTCTATTGTATCACAGCACTAAATGGATTGAGATAATAGATTAATTTTTTCAGAGAGCTTGTCCTGGATAATGAAGATTGGTTCAGGCTCTAGAGTGTTGGCATTGATTCTCATTATCCCACCATTCCTGTCATGCTTTAGCTCACTGCATCCTTCATCAGGAAATGCAGGAGGACATGCAGTCTACCTGAAATTAGAATTTGATTTTTCCACATGCTAGATTTTTAGCCTCATATGGGTGCACAAACGTTTCCTGTCTTCTTGTTTCTTCTAATATACTTCCGGGATCACCAATGCTCCTACTTATATACAAAGCACTTACTATGTGCCAGAGACTGTTCTAAATCCAGTGAGCAGAAGAACAAGTGAAGGAGAAGGATGTCAGGAAACATCCTTTATCTGAAGGTCGCTTGAAAAGTGGAGATGACCACAGAGAGAAGCTGTTTCATTGCACTTAGTGAATGCTTGGCATTGCTGGGTACCAAGCACTAAAGAACTGGTCAGAATAAACGGTGTAAGGCAATTATAAACACACTCATGACACTGATGTAATTTCACTATGGTTTAAGGGTCCCTCAGAGTTCCAGGGATTAGAAGTGTGATGTCCATGTGGCAGTGTTGAGGAGGCAGAACCTTATTTGGAATGGAATCGCCTCAACAAGTGACTCTTCATAAGCACTTTGTGGAATCATATTATTACTACATTTTCCCCATCTTTAGACTTGTATTATTTGGTTTTACTCTAGATTCCTGAACTATTTATTCTTAGGTTCTTGGTTAATCAAGCAGTGTCAAGCAAGGGTTTCATCTTGTGGAGTTGGTTACTGTCATACACTTTGTGCTACCATAGTCCTATCATATACTACAGGCAGTAGACTATTGTAGACAGAGGGTTTGTGGCTGGGTTTGTGCGTATGTTTGTCTTTTGACAGAATGCAGAGTACCTTCTTACAGCAAAGACACTAGGACATAGAAGTGAAGACTCTCTTTAGGCATTGTTTGACATCTCCAAGTTCAGTGAGTAGTATCATGAAGTGTTAAGCAATGGAGCCTTGGACTCAGTTTGTGGGGAGAAACCTAGAGTCTTGGCAATAGCCTGAATTGTTTGGGGATTTCATGGACTCCTTTGGTCAACAACCCTTTTAGGTTTTTTTTTTTTTCAGTTTCTGCCTACTATGACATATGTAATATACAACTTATTTTTACTAGTCCTGGATTCCACATTCAATAGAGAGGACAGAAATTCTGGTTTCTTCAAAAGCTGTCATTTCATTTACAGAAGGAGCATTTTTAGCTTCTAGTATGTGTCAGCTGCACCTATATGTATGGAGACACCATTGTGCAGGGGACAGAGTAAGAGTCATGACCTCGAGCTCATCTCCTAACTCAACCCAATGATGCTTTCTCTTCAAGAACAAAATAATGATGTCATCACTTCTAGTCTTATCCCTGTATATTTATCTACATCATTTTTCATCTGTGTGGGGTAGGGCCACATAGGAGCTAGAATAAAATGTGCATGGAAACTTCACTCTTGGGAACACATAAGTTTTAGAAATGTCATTGAAGTTTTATAGTGAGTAAACATTGCTTTTGGAATGAAGCCAAGAAAATGTTCATTTCCAGTCCCATATGACATTCAATGTGAAGGAATGAAAGAATCAGTTACAACAAAGACCTTCAGTACAACGAGGAAAGGTAAAACAAAGAACTCTCAACTTGTTCTAGTTCATGTGTGGAACTTGCACATGAATCCCCAGTATTGGGCAGCATTCATTCTAATCCAGTCTAGGAATGGATTTTAAAGGGAAATCTAGAGACTTGATCTGTGTGTCAGAAGTTGGTCTTCTGTCAAGCCATAGCTTGGCACAAGAGACTCTAAATGTGTCCTGGATCATGTTTGGAATTTACTACGTAAGCAGAATGCCTAGAGCTGAGAATTATTTATTTTGCTCCTGTTTAAGATAGAATTTAAAAGGGGGGAAAGAATTTGGTCTGTCATTCAGACCACAACTTGACACATTGAGAAGATGAAAAACACTCAAGAGATTCCGGGAGCTCCGTACACAGAAACTTAGTTAGCTGTTCATTTTCTCAACTCACATCCTTTCTTGCAGAATAATTAAACCCTAATTAATCTTGAAATAATCTCTGAGCAAAGCAGATGTAGTAACTGTGGAAATGAAAAAGCTGTACATCAGGGACCAGGGCTCAGCAGAGGCCTTCCTTCCCCCTGACACTGTGACAACATGAAACTTGAAGTCTGATACCTGATGGCAGCCAAGAGCCAACAAATCCTGAAGTACAAATACGACCAGGCAAGTGTCACCTTCCCAGAGCTGCTCCAGAGTCTGTCTGCACCACAGAGGTCCAGGTGAGTACATGGAGGTAAGATCTTCGATTCCCCCTGCTGTGCCATGGAGAGTGTCATTAAAGCAGAAGATTCTTTCTGACAGGGAGCAGTTGAGAGGCTCTGTGGTCCTCAGGACCTCCACTTTCCTTCTGACCCTGAGATGGCTGGTTCCTGGCTCCAGAAAGATCAAAGGAGACTAGTTCCTGGACTTATAGAGATGGAAAAAAAAGCTGAGGTATCACTCTCCATCCTCAGGCTGGAGTATCATGACAGAGCTCTGGCTGGCCCTTTGATTAAGGTTTCTTTCTTGCTTTTTTTTTAAAGGAATCAATAGTATATAGAAGATTTTCAGATGTCTGTCAAACCCTGGAGACAACCATGACACACTCCTGTAATGTCAGCACTAGAGAGACTGAGGTAAGGGAATTATTGTTCTGGGCTAGCCTGGTTTGTATAGAAAGACTCTGTCTAAAAAATAACAAGAAAAAAGAAAAATAAATTTTCTTGTTTTAGCCACCGTGTTTGCCAGCACTGTGGCTCCTACAGCATCACCAGTGTTTGTAACATCGGTTCTTTTCAGGTTTGATGCATTTCCACTTTTCAAATATTGACAGGTGTTTTCTTTTACAATAACATCATAACTCCTAATATACAGACGATTTTTCTTCTGTATCCATTCTTTGTCTCTGCATTATCTAACACATAATATTATACATACTTATATCAGGAACAGTCTTTGTATGTCTGCCGGGTTTGGAGAAATGTAAACCAGTAAGTGTAAGAGTTATTATCATCTTGAGAACTCCTGCTACAAAGGATTAAGGCTGTGAACTAGAGCATATTGAAATAGCTCATTTTAGTTTTATTCCACTGCTAAGCAGCAAAGACAAATAATCTGTTTTCCTTTTGTTTGCTTGTTTTTAGAAAACTAGGAAAAATGGATGTAAGCTACATTAGGTTATTGGGGTTTATTCCCAAACAAGGGATCATCCATATAGCTAAACATATGTCCTTAAATTAATTGCCTATAGCATTGTCCATTATCATGTGGAAATAGTGTCTCCCTCCTGGGATAGTGCGTTCCAATAGAAGGAATCCTTTATTAGAACATCAGAATCTGTTCTGAAATGTGATTGAAATTTGGAGGAAAAAAAGAGAAGAGCAGAAAAGTAGGAAATCAAACAATAAAGAAATAGAAAAATAATAATATTTTCCATCAGGATTTCGGGGAAACTATTGAAGGGATTTTTAGAGATTTCAACCTCTGACTAAATACTTAATATTTATTGTAAATGTGTTAATGAAAGTTGATGTGCTTGGTATTAATGTCTGGAGCATATTTCATTATGTGCAGATATTTGGGATGCTACTATGATGTCTAGGATGCACCAACAATACAGGCAATAATTACCCCTCTGTCAGAGGAACAGTTGAAAAATAACTGACATTTCTAGAGCTATGAGGCAACATAAACCAAAACCTGGAAACACAGCTCAGTTTATACAGGACACAGGTGATATCATGAAGACATAGACATTTATAACAAACCTGTGGGTTTCACAGGAAGAAGAGCAATGTAAAGAGAGCCATTTCAAGTACTCATAGCACACAAACTCGTGAACCATGCAGACTCCTCTTCTTCTAGAAAAGGTGCCAGTGTTTACCACAAATCCCTGCGAAATGAGGAGGGAGCTCTGAATGACATCCTGTCAAGATCTGAATTCTGGAATCAGTTCAGACCAATGTGGAGCAATGCAGTCTGCCTGATAAACAGGTTAGGAAAGAAACAAGCAGAGAAGCACATTTCCAAACAAGCTGACATAACTTCTGCTCACAAGGCCCCTCAGAGCAAAGGCCACCATGACTTCTTTAATGGGAGAATCTTACTCATCCCAGTATACCTAAACCTACTGTACTGTACGTAGCCAATACTGAGGAGTCATAAGTCTAATGACTGCATTCAACTCACGGCTGCACCTAACACCTCATTAATCCCTTTCTTCCAACCCCCTCATCTTCTCCCCTGGTGGAGAGCTAATCCCTGCTCACTGAGATGCCCTGAGGTCACTCACTGGAGTCACAAATGTCCTGAACTCATCCACTGGGGTCACAGTTCTCTCATACACCCTCTCCTAAGAAGCACTGCAGTCTTCTGCTAGACACACTCTCTAGCTACTACCAGGTGGGTACATGAATTTTTCAGCTATCTTGTTATGATTCAGCTTTAACTGTCATGTCCTAAATTGAAAGGTCACGCAATTTGATTTGACATTGAGGACTACCTTAACAAATAACCAGTACACATATTTATGCAGTGAAATCATAGAACGGTCAATAAACAAATTATAAATTATTAGGATGGTGGAATAGAAATTTTGATGCCTTGATGCCAAAGGCAAATCTAGAAATTGTTCAATTAGTCAAAAAGCAGAGAATAAGGGAATATTAAACAAAAGGGGGGGCAGTGAAGAGGGTAAAGTTTGCAGATCTGAGAGATATTACAGGTGCTGACCCAGCAGGGTTCCCAGTGTCTGTAAGTGTGATGTGGGGAAGACAGACAGGGTCAGCAAGAGCCTCAAATTTTGGGAATTGGGTGGGGAAAATGAAACAGAGGAAGAATTTTTGGATGGAGACAATGAAGTTCAATACAGCTATGCTTAGAGTTAATCAGGATAATCCATGCAAACAGAGAGAAACACACACACACACACAAACACACACAACTTAAACAAGTCATTTTTGCTAGTGTAGAGCTCATAAATAAAAACCTTCTTAAAACTTTAGTTTTGAATAGCAGTTACTAAACTCAGCTGTCAGAGCACACACAATATCCTAGAGTCCGCGCTGGGGAAAAGCAGGCTTTTCAGGGACCTAATCCGCAATATTACAGATGTCCACCACTGCCTCTTGCACACTAGAAAAGGCTATTGTGAAAAGTGCACTTTTCAGGTCCATGTCTAACATTTCTGATGCTTTCTTGAAAATGTTTACAGCCTGGAAAAAAGATTTTCGGCCTGAAAATAGGTTTGAATTTCATAAAGGAAATAATTTTCCTCTTAATGACGATGGTTGACACTCTGGGGAATATTTTCGTTTCTGTGAATTATATGATCAGTTGGTGCGGAGGACCTGAGAAGAAACCCATCCACCTTATTCTCATCCACTTGGCTTTTACAAACATCATAATCCTTCTTCCAAGAGGATTGCCAGTGCCAATAGCAGCTTTTGGTTTGAGAAACTTCCTAGATGACACAGGATGTAAAGTCATTATGTACATGGAGAGGGTGGCCCGTGGGGTCTCCATCTGCACGAGCAGTCTTCTCACTGTGGCCCAGGCCATCATCATCAGTCCCAGAGCATCTGGGTGGAGGAGGCTCAGACTAAAATCTGCATGGCACATCCTTCCATTCTTTTCATCCTTTTGGATACTCAACGCTTTAATAGGTATGAACCTAATTATTCCATCACAAGTATAAGCCTGAATATATCAGAGCTTAATAATAGTGACAACTATTGTTATTTTATGCTAGAAAGTCAGAAAACAAAATGGATTGTTCTCCCTCTCATGGTCCTGAGAGATGCTGTGTTTCAGGCAGCCATGGGAGGCGCCAGTGGCTACATGGTATTTCTTCTTCTCCACAAGCACCACCAGCATGTCCTCTACCTCCAGAACTCCAAGCTTCTCTGCAGAAGCTCTCCCCCTGAGCTGAGAGCTGCTCAGAGTGTCCTCCTTCTGATGCTCTGTTTTGTTTTCTTCTATTGGGCTGGCTGTGCTTTTTCTCTGTTTTTAATTCTCTCATTAGTGGGCAAATATTGGATAGTAAATATTCAAAAATTTCTAGTTCTTGGTTATGCAACTTTAATCCTGTTGTTTTGATTCACAGGGATGGACTCCTGCCTGAGTGTTGCCGTGCTCAGTGAGAGAATTCAAGAAACTATCTCTCTCATTATTATGTTCAACAAGTGTGAAAGAACTCTCAGTTCTACAATGTTGTAAGAAAGACAAAATCTCACACAGCAGTTTAAGTATATGTTTATTCTCAGACAATCTTCTGAGAGACTCAAGACTTGAGCAAAGAGAGAGAAAGAAGACCTTAGCAAATGATAGTGATATCAAAAATTCATTCTCTCTATGGCCACATGGGGAAGAAACTTTATTTAACTTTTTATATTTGTATTCATTTTTGTTTATGAATAGTTTGACTGCATTATGTTTGTATAACTTGTGTGTGCCTGGTGGCTCTAGAGAATGGAAGAGATCATAAATGACCTGTGAACCAGTTGTCAGGCACTGAGAAAATGGCCTTAATTAGGATTTGCAAAATTGGTTTACTACTACCATGACTGGAAACATAAAGATGAATTTGGAAATTTTATCAAATAGTGATTTAGTCATGCTAGTCCAAGAAATTCCATATCTTGTTCCTGACTCTATCTTTGTTAAATTTTAGTGCCACAAATCTATTTTGGAATTCTTCAAAGTGTCTGTAAGATTCCACTTATAGAAAAGACTTTACAGAATTGTGAAAGGCTGACAAGTACTGTGCAGTCAGTCCCTAGATGACCAATGCTCAGTCACAGAACTTAAATGCCCTGAAACTTCTCACTGATCTTATATTTGTGAACATTCTCTGCAGGAATAAACATTGTACATAAAGGATAAACGGGTTAACAAATACCATTTCACGTTTTATCTGTCTATAGCTTCTGTGCTGAGTAATAAAATGTGGATTACCTTTTGCAAAATGAATGAATAAGCATGATTGGATGGAGACTGACCCTCTATGTTGAAAAGCTCAGTTTTCTGTGCAGGCTACGGAAGAGCTTTGATGAAGGTGTGATGTGAAGAGTGGGTGTTTCACCAATGATAGCCTATGCTGGAGAGGATGTGGGGTGAGGGGAACACTCATCCATTGTTGGTGGGAATGCAAACTTGTGCAGCCACTGTGGAAATCAGTGTGGCGGTTTCTCAGGAAACTGGGAGTCAACCTCCCTGAGGACCCAGCAATTCCACTCTTGGGAATATACCCAAGAGATGCCCTATCATACTATAAAAGCATTTGTTCAACTATGTTCATAGCAGCACTATTTGTAATAGCCAGAACCTGGAAACAACCTAGGTGCCCCTAAATAGAAGAATGGTTAATAAAGGTGTGGAACATATACACATTAGAGTTCTACTCAGCGGTAAAAAACAATGACATCTTGAATTTTGCATGCAAATGGATGGACATAGAAAACGCTTTACTGAGTGAGGTAAGCCAGACCCAAAAAGAGGAATATGGTATGTATTCACTCATATGAGGGTTCTAACCATAATTAAAGGTCTTTGAGCCTATTATTCGTGATCCTAGAGAAGCTAAATAAGAAGGTGAACCTGATGAAAATCATGTAGCTATCTGTCTGGAGATTGGAAATAGACAAGAGTCCCAGGTAACCTCGGGTGCATGGGGGGGTGGGATGGTTGTTGGAAGGGGAGAGTGTTAGAGAGAAGGGAGTAGGGGAGGAAAGGGGAAAGCTAGGTGGACCGGGATGGGGGGAGGGAGGAAGAATGGATATGAGATCAGGGAAGAATATATTTCAACTAAGGGAGTCATCTTAGGGTTTACAGGAGACTTGATTATAAATGGGATCACAGGTTCAAGGAAATCCCCAGATTGTTCTCTGGACAGAAGAGAGGGTGCCTGAAACGGCCTAGGCCCATAACCATACTGATGAATATTTTGCTTGTCACCACAGAACCTTCATCTGGCGATGGATGGAGATAGAGACAGAGACCCACATCAGAACACTGGACTTAACTCCCTAGGTCCAAACGAGAAGCAGAAGGAAAGAGAACGTGAGCAAAGACGGCAAGATCAGAGAGAACCTTCATCCCACGATGGATGGCGATACAGATGGAGACCCACATTGGAGCACCGGACTGAGCCCCCCCAAGGTCCAAATGAGGAGCAGAAGGGGGAAGAAAAGGAAAAAGGAAATAAGGACTGCGAGGGATGTGATCACCCACTGATACAAGGGGACGGATCTAATGAGAGTTTACCAAGGCCAGTTGGACTGGAACTGAACGAGGACGCAATCCAACCAGATTCTCTGAATATGGCCGGATTCTCTGAATGTGGCTGGCACGAAGTCTTTCTGAAAAGCCATTGACAATGGCACTGGGACTTGTTTCCTCTGCATATACTGGATTTTGCAGATCCAGTCCGTCTGGACACTCACCTTCCTGGACCTGGAGGGAGGGGGGAGGAACTTGAACTTCCCACTGGGCAGGAAACCCTGACTGCTCTTAGGGATGGAGAGGGAGGAGGAGAGGGAGTGGGAGGAGTGGGAGGGTGTTGGGAGGAGGGGCGGAAATGGAAACTTTTATAATTTAATAAAATTACAAAAAAAAAATAAAGCTAACTTCAAAAAATGTAAAAAAAAAGAGTGGGTGTTTCAAGTTTTCAATAAAGGGTTCACCTTTAAAAAAAAGAGAAAGAAAGAAAGAAAGAAAGAAAGAAAGAAAGAAAGAGAGAGAGAGAGAGGGAGGGAGGGAGGGAGGGAGGGAGGAAGGAAGGAAGGAAGGAAGGAAGGAAGGAAGGAAGGAAAAAGAAAAGAGACTGAGGCTTGTTTGCAGCTGCCTTTTGTTAACGCTGGGTGCTCTGCACAACACTGTCCAGCTCTTTGTCACCAGAGCTGCAGAGGGTCTGGTTCTACACTAATTTAAATGAAGGATATCAGATGTGACACTTAAGTTCTTAAAAATTAAGGCATAAACCTACCTCTAATGTGCAATATTTCTTTACACCGTATATATAGGTCACTGTGATTGATTTAATAAAGAACTGCCTGGCCAATGTGTGGACAGGTAGAGGTTAGGTGGGACTGCCAGGCAGAAAGCTTGAAGGAGCGAAAGAGTCTCAGGAGTCTCAGGGAGATGAAGAGGAAGCAGGAGATGAGCTTGCTGTAGTGAGAAAAGGTACCAAGCCAGGTGGCAGAGTGTAGATAAGAAATATGGGTTAATTTAAAATGTGAGAGTTAGCTAATAAGAAGCCTGAGCTATTGGTTGAGCATTTATAATTAATAATAAGCCTCTCTGTCCTTATTTGGACAACAGCTGGCAGGACAAATCTGATCGGCAATTTAGTTGGAAAAATCCAGCTACATCTAAGAATACTACAATTTTATTTTCAATGATTATATCCACAACTATTTTCAGCTGTGTCACATGACTAAAACCTCTGTAACAGTTTGGATTCGGGGTTATTATGGTTATATTTTGCCAGACAATCTGATCTATCGCTAATGAAGAAAACTCCCACATGTTGTCCTCTGGCCTCCACATGCATGCTGCGACACACGTCTAAACCCACAAAATGAACTTTTAAATAATTAAAACATTGTAAAAAGAGAAGAGACAGGAAATACATAGTTGTTGACACAGCATGCCCAAGGATGATCTGGACTCTGAGTGCCATATAGAGTTGGTATTGTGAATTTTTTCCTTAAAAAAGAGTAGAATGAAAGAAAACAAAACAAAAACTTGATCAGAACAAAAATTAAAAATTTAGCATATAATGAAAATTCTAAGTAAGTAGTGGATAGTGAAGGCAACTGAGAAATTGGATTCAGTTATGCCGTTCAAGTGAAGCACGAAAGATTAGACAGATGGGTTAGTATAAATAACTTCATCGTTTCCTTACTCTGAACACATTGTTGTAACTAGCATGGACCTGTGGGCATTATGCTAAGTGAAATCGGTCATCTGCATATAGACAAATATCACGTGATTTTGTTAATAAGTGGAACCTAATAGATCAGAGAATAGAGCCTTCAGAGTGTGGTGTGCAGCCCTCAGAAACTACCTCATATTTGTGAGGTGTTCATGCTTATATCTGCTTCCTCCTTATAATCAGAAATATGAAGCTGTGGCTACTCAGAGCTTGCCAGTCTTCACCTTCAAATTCTCACTGTCATGTGACTTCTTAGGAAGATATTTAAAAAAAATAGTTCATCCCAGATCAGGGTAAAAACTGTGCAAAGAATTGATTCCATCTAAATTGAGTTGAATGGACCAGTTTACTTGGATTACCAGATTACATTGTAATTTATAGGTCATGGGAGACTCAAATGCACCCACATGACCAGAAATTCTGGCTCCAATATAAGTGACAACCAAAAAAAAAAAACTGTATGAGAACAGATACCAAGCCTCAATCAAGATTCTATTTACTTCCCAAGTCAGTAAGCAGCTATGGCAGGAAGAATGGAGACTGGAATCTTAGGCAAACGTGAACGCGGCCTCCAGGTCCCCAAGAGATTCTGTCTCATAACCAATATCATAGAGAAAGCTACTGCTCTGCTGTGCCAAGGGTATTCTGTGGGCCTTACAGTCACTGCTTCATGGGGGCCAATGTCCATGGACTGTCTAGTTCTGTCAACTTGACACAAGCTAGAGCTACCTGAAAGGACGAAACCTCCACTGAGAAAATGCAGCCATAAGATCCAAATGTAGAGTGTTTTCTTAATCAGTGATTGATGGGGGAGTTCCCAGCCCTTTAGGGTAGTGCCATCTTGGGAAAATGATCCTGGGTTCTATACAAAAGTTAACTGAGCAACCATGGTGAAGAACCCAGTAAGCAGCACCCCTCCATAACTTCTGCATCAGCTCGTGCCACCAGGTTCCTGCACTAGGTGAGTCCCTGTCCTGATGCCTTGATGATAAACAGTGATGTGAAAGTGTAAACCAAACAAACCCTTCCCTTCATTTAAGAATATGACCCAGAAATGGAGTAGTGGAATTCTTAGTGTTTGTGGAAACACTCCAAGAAAACAGGACAAACATCTTCTCTTTGGGTTTCTCCAAATCACGGAAACTTATTTGGACTGTGTTTCCACACTCTGTCCAGGCATAGCAGAAAGGAATGGTTTATTTCTGATTGCTTCTACACTATATGAAGTGATTTTGTCTTACACACACATGCACAAACACACACACACACACACACACACACACACACACACACCTAACTTTAGAAAGAGCCCCTAAGTCACAGTTAGGTATGCCTAAGATTGAAAAAGAATAAAAGAAGAGAAAATGTCTATACAGAAGCCCCCAGCAGTCCAAGGCTGACACTAAGTGTTGACAGAGGCTCCTTGTTTATTTCCTGGCTGCCCAGGGTTGAAATAATCACACAGAAACTATATTAATTACAACACAATTTTGGTCAATAACTTATGAATATTTCTAGCTAACTCTTACATCTTAAATTAATCCATAATTCCTGTCTATGTTAGCCATATGTCTTGGTACCTTTTATCAGTGAAGCATTCTTATCTTGCATCCTCTGCATCTGGATGATGACTGCAAGACTGAGCCTTTCCCCTTCCCAGAATTCTCCTATTCTAGTCGCACCCCCACCCCATACTTCCAGTCTGGTGACTGACCAATCAACATTACATTAAACCAATACAAATGACATATTTTTACAGGATACAAGATCATTGTACTTCTCACTTTATTTTCCTTTTCAAAACAAGAACTCTAAACCTAAATCTTTGTTTAGCTTTTTTCGTGACCATAACAACATGTAACTAACACTCTAAACAAAAACAAACATCCGTAATTCATTTTTTAGGAATGTGGGTGTAGTTTTCTAGGCTACTTCCTGCTGACTAGGGGCACTGATAATCTTATGGGGACCTAAAGAAAATTTAGGGTTATTGTCAAATCCTGAATGGAATATTCTGTGAGGCTTGATCATCTCAACTAGCAGTCTTGAGGCTGTTCTGGATGTGGAACTCTAAGAAAACTCCAACAAAGGTTGTCTGAAATGTTGAATCATCTGGGCCATCCACACCTATCAGAGATTTTTCAGGGGGTTCTACCTTGATCAAATCTGATATTTCTTAACTCAGAACAAATCTACAGCTTCTCGTTTCTTGTGGAAACAAAAGCAAAGCCTATTTTCCAAAATAACATATCTTTTGACTTAACTTTTGAAGACAAGACATTTTCAAAATATATATTTTGGATTAATTCAATTTTAACAGCTGTTACTCTTTCCTCAGCCATCAAACAATTCAAAAACAACACAATAACATACAGTATCCAGATTCTCTGTGTATTTTCCATCATAATGTAACTTTATTTTAAACTCTATTTCTTTTATTTTTAATTTTTGTGGGTTTTGGGGGAACAGGGACAGGGTTTCTCTGTGTATCTTTAGCTGTCCTGGAACTCACTCTATAGACAAGGATGTCTTTGAACACATAGAAATCTGCCTGCTTCTGCTTCCTAAGTGCTGGAATTAAAGGTGTGTGCTACCACACCCAACTACTCTTTCTTTTTTTTTAAGGACTTTATCCTTTTTCTTTTCTCTCCCAAGCCTGCATATATTTTTAAACACACTGTAAACCATTTAGAGGTTTGTTTTTTTTTATCCAAATGTATCTTTACTGTATATCTCTCTTTTTCTGACCATGAGTCTAATTTGCTAAGTGATATGGCTAGGATTAAAGCCATGGCTTTGATGTCTGGATCCACACCATTCCTTAGCTTTCTGAAAGTCTTCACCTTTCATGGCAAAGGTACTGGTGAGAGCCATATTTATTGCCACAGCTCTATGGAGTTTCAAGGTCCCTGCCACTACCAAGAAGCATACTGTCGGTGATTCATAAACACCATTTAAGTGTTTGGTGGCAGGGCTCATAAAAGAGCTGTAAGGATTTAGAAGCTAAAGCTGCATCAGGAAGCCTATCTTAAATGAGATGCACTTGCCTCTAACAGAGACCACCCAAAGAAATGCTGCTACCAAGAAACTATGCTGAACTCTTTCTTTAGTATCTAGAATTATTTCCCAAATTCTCTCAAATTTTATGTGGATGTAGTTGCCCACATTGGTGCCATTTGTTGGTAGAGACTGCTATGAAGTCTCAGTAAGAGCAGGCTGATGCAGCAGAGAGGCCAGAGCCTCCCTTTCAGGAGAATAAAGGACAGACCCAGGGTTTAGATACCACAGGGTGTCTCTGGGCAAAATTCGGAGCCTTCTTTTCTTATCTCCCCCATCTCACTTATCCACCTCACCTGACAGAAGCACAGATGCTCTTATGGTTGGGAAAAACAGTCTCCTGAATATTAGTTCCCGGATATGACCACTCCAGGGCACTACTTCACACTAGGAAGTGGATAAACCCTGGGAAGGGAAAGGAGCCATGAAGGTAGAGAAGTGTGAGCTAAGTTGCTCTTCATGACTGGCTGTGCACATGGTGGATGAGTCAGAGGCTCTGTTCTTGGATCTCCTCTGCTAAGGGAAAATGAGAACTGAAGACTTCATATCTCAAACTGCTTGCTGTGAGAGACCCAGGACTGATGTGTGCAGCTTTGAGTTAAATATACATAACCCTTCTCCATGTGGTCTGGACAATAACTGAGCAATCTGATCATCTTCAAGAGACAGAAGCCCATCTTTTCACAGTGAACATCAGTCTAAAGAGAGTTACATCCAAATGAGAGGAGAAAGGGAGAACTTGGGAAGGAGAGGAGTTGACTGCTCTGCACAAAGTCAGCACTCAGAGCAACAAACAGACAGACTCCAAACTGTCCCCTGCAGCTCCACCCTGGACACCACACCTGAAAACCAGCCACTGGCTGTAGCCCTTGAACTTCTTTGCTCTTGGTTTACTGAACTTCTTTTTATTTTTTCTTAAAACCTTTATTTTTATTAGATTGATTCATCTTAACTATTTTTATTAATCATTTTATCTGTGTGTTTTGCCTGCGTTTATGTATGTGTACCACATGTGCAAAATACACAAGAGGTCACAAGAGAATATTGGATTATCTGGAATTGGAGTTATGGGCTACAGGGTGCAGAAATTGACTGGATCCTTCTCCGGAGCAGTAATTTCTCTTAACCACTTAGCCATCTCTCCAACCCTGGTGTTCAGCTTCTCAAAAGTCTCTTCCAATTCACTTGCTGATTTGGGGGTAAAAGGAGGAAAATTTCCCAGAAGCCAGGAACTCAGGGTGCTGTTCAGACTCACAGCCTTCCTTGTCAGCACACAGGGACTCTAATTAGGAACAGAAAGTTTCAGCCTCAGCAAATGGCAGGCCACCAGGGAGTGCACAGAGCTGGCACCCAGAATGGCTGTGCATAAGGAGCCCTTTTCCCCTAGAGAAGTCAAACTGCTGTCCTAACAGCAGTGACAGTTTCTGAGAACACGTGGCTTAAGGACGAAAAACAGGGCCTGGCTGTACAGAACACCCAGCCTGAGCCCTGCACAGACTCCACAGGTAAGTGTTCCATCAAGTCACAGTGGACTGAAGCTGCCTTTCACCTTGACAGAGGGGCTGTGAGGTAGGAATAGGGACGGAAGGTGGTTGAAGAGAAGGGTCTGAATTCCTCTGTCACTGTGAGAAAGAAAGGAGACAGGATCCAGGGAGAAAGCAAGTTCTCATTCCCACCTGCAATGTAGAATTGTTTCCATGTCCATGAGGGATTCTTGTGCAGCTGCATGGGGTGCACTGGGCCAGAGATGCTTGTGACAGCCCAGGCAGGTAGAGCAGACATGGGCTGAGATTTCAGCTTGACTGTGAGGAAGCTTTTCCTCTTCTCAGTTTCTCCAGTCTGTGTGTTGTCTTCACAGGAGAAAAAGGTTCTACTGTACAGTATCTTGGGTCTGGTGCTCTCTTGCCTCTCAGAACGGGGAAGAGGGCTTTGCCCTTCTTTGTTCTGGTTTTATTGTTCCTAAAGTTTTGCTGTCCAGACTCAAAACATAAGACAGTGTGACAGTGCAGAGAATCATGGGGGAATCTGACATGACACAAAATCACATACAATGCATTAAAGCGTGGTTAACACTGGGTACGCACTGTCCTAAGTACTGTGTGCCTTGGCTCGATTGAATCTTCACAACACTCATAAATGGTACCAAGCACCATCCCTACATTAGTGATTATTATGGGGCAAAACAAAATGTTCAAAATCAGGCACAGAGCAGTTAGGAAAGGTGAGGTTTGACAGATGGGATAACTGGTCCCAAAAGTTGAGCTTGTCGACTTTGCAATTTATCCTTCTCTAGTTTACAGATTTCTCTCTCATGCCGCTGGGTCTTGCATTGGTCCCTAGAGTCCATGACCCATTTCTGAAAGAAAACCCTGACTTGATTAGTTTCACACAGGTTGCTCTTTGCTATTTCTTACATGCTGGAGGAGTGATGGTTGAGAAGCATATTAAATATGTACATGAAGATGTATATAAATATATTTCCAATCACTCTCAGTGTGTGTGTGTGTGTGTTTGAGAGAGAGAGAGAGAGAGAGAGAGAGAGAGAGAGAGAGAGAGAGACTGTGTGTAGCTTTTCCAACTAAGTTCTGACAGTGTTGGAGATGAAAGACAATTTCATGTTTGTAAATTTTGCTATTGGCATCTCAGAGAGCACATAGGTACATCTGAAATGCTACCAAATTATAAACATATCAGTACAGAGGAATTTTGAGAGAAAATAAAGCATTGTTGGTAAGTTCTTAAAGGATAAGCCTTGCGCATCACTAAATTGTCTGAAGCCTGAAAGCTCACATAATTACACAAGTGAGGAAGTGTTAAACACTTACCAAATGTATAATCCAAACTGAACTGACTTCTCAAAGATACTCAGCTTTATCAATCTTTATGAAAAGCCCAACTCAAATGCTTCTCAAAATTGCTTTGTCAATTTGTCTCCATGATTAAAGAGCAGTTTAAAAATCAACACTTGCATTGAGAAACCTTTAAACTTTCCAGCCGGCATTATGTTAACACTTACAAACTACAAACTACACACAGAACCAATGTCTCCGAGACTGCTCAGTGCCCAGTACAGGAAGCAAGAACATACACAGGCTGCACAGCCTTCTGAGGTCAGGGAAAACATAAGATGTGAGATACTAAGCAGGGAACCATGAGGCATGGGAACGGGCAAGGCTCAGCTGTGGATACAGCCCATGGACCTGTGGAAAGGTAAGTAAGTGCCAATGCTAACATTCGCTTGGGAGGGATTCAAAGGGATTTAGAAGTGATTTTGATGTAGATCAGACTTCAAATTATAGAGGACAGATAGAAATTAAGGTTGTCATGTGAAGCTCTTTGTGTTCTGTGAAGCGTGAAACAAATGGAGTAAGTTTCTACTTCAAAGGCTCATTTTGACTTCAATGTAGAAACTAAAGAACAGGGGGAAAGAGATACCATACATAAAATGATGGCAATCACAGTGTGAGATAGCAGGGAGGACTCGCAGGCTGGGGGATTTCTGACTGAGAGCATCACTAGACAGAACCAACCTTAAAACAATCAGCAAGACAGACCTTTGTTAAGACTCCACAGGAACAGTTTTCCTGGTGTTATACTGGGGAAGAGATCCCAGTGGAAAGAGTAACAACAGGATGAAGTAGAGTAAACAGGAAATCACGATCAATATGATTCTACCCACGACGATTGGGAACACAATCTTTAATCACATTTAGTTCCACATAGAAGACAGTAATCTAGATGTCCATGCCTTCACTATGTCACTAACCTCTGTCTAATTTATGATCAAAGGGCTTGGGAAGAGAATACCATCTTCCCTAAGAACCTAGACCATTGACTAAGAACAACTTTCTGAGAAGCTGAAAGTCTTTTATTAGTTTCACAACCTTTTGAGTGATGGTTGCGTATGGGGCAGTGTAGAGGATCAGGATGAGGCACCAAAACTGTCCAGGAGCCTGAGGTCCCACTGGGTATGATGAGGGAAAAGGAAGGAGGCTGTCAGGCTAATACTAAGGACTGTATTGCTTAGAAAACTGGCAGAGTGCTGACGTGCATTTAGCTTTTGTATGGGGAGAGTATAGTCATATGACTATGGATGAAGAATGAAGGAGACAAAGAAGAGTCTTTGTGAAATGCATGAAAACTAAAGTTTATGCCTGCATTGTAACTAGCACCACTTCTGTGGGAACGGTAATTAGACAAACTGGGAAAATAAGGAATATGATCAAGCATCATCATGGAAAGAACCATATGTGTTTGCATCATTGATACCATTATTTGTATCAGAATAAACAGAGAAAATCTTACACATGTTTCTCAATTAATTTTCCCTAGTGCTGTACATGAAGTCAGAGGATGAAGTGGAATAACATTATCCACACGATAATCTTCCTTTCTCTTGCTGGACCTGGAATTGTGGGGAATATCCTAATGTTTGTGAGACTTGTGTACACTTCCACCTTGGGGACAGAGAAAAAACCTGTGGACCTTATCCTCATCCACTTGGCATTTTCTAATATGATCATTATTTGTACTACAGGGATCAAAAATATAGCCACAGTGTTTTATTTCAGAAACTTCCTCGGAGATATTGGCTGTAAAGCTGTGGTTTATCTGGCAAGGATGGCACGCGGTCTCTCCATCTGTACCACCTGTCTCCTCAGTGTGGTCCAGGCTGTCACCATCAATCCCAGGACCACCCTTTGGACAAAGCTAAAACCACAGACCTCATGGCAAGTTCTTCAATTTCTCCTCCTCTTCTGGATAGTTAATGTTCTCATAAGCTCCAACTTACTCTGCTACATCAAAGCAGGCAGTGACTTGAACATGTCTCTACCTAGAACATACATTGGCCATTGCTATATGCTGTCATCAAGACATATAATCAAGTGGCTTTTCCTCTCCCTCATGACGGTTCGTGATGTCATTTTTCAGAGTCTGATGGGCTGGAGCAGTGGGTCCATGGCTCTCCGTCTGTATGAGCATCACAAGCGCGTTCTCTACCTTCACAGCTCCAGGTGTGCACACAATTCCCCTCCAGAAATCAGAGCTACCTGGAGCGTTCTCATTCTAATGACCTGCTTCCTTTTCTTCTACTGGGTAGATTTCATTCTCTCCTTCTACATTGGTTACACAGTTACACATGATTCTATTTCACTAAATATTAAGACATTTTTAGAACTTGGTTATGCTGGTTTTAGTCCCTATGTTCTGATCAGCAGATACAGCCATGTTCCTAATGTCCTGCAGGCTCACTGAGAAGTGTAGAAACTGCATTCTACACATATTCATATGAGCTAAAGGTTTGTACACTGTAAGCTGCTTTGCCATGATAAATTTTAGAAGTGCAGACAATGTTTGCTATATAGCATAGGCTGACCTGGCAGTCTGTATATGGCGCAGGCTCACCTTGAGATGTCTCGGAATCCCACATGCTTGTATTACAGCATTTGCCTCCAAACTGCCATTTGCCTAAACGTTCTAATGTATCACATTAAGTTAAATTTTTTAATAATGTATTTTCTTTCCTTAAAATGTCTAGCATTGCACAATCTTAAGACTAGTTCAGGGTTTCTAGGCAAGTAGAAAACAGATTCTTACCATCTCCCTATTCCTCTGCCATGCAATGGTTTGCTTCTCATTTGCCCTGGGGGGAATGATGGAGGTAAGGCTGCTGCCAGAAATTAGTATCTCACTTTTGTCCAAAGCCAGAGAAGGAAAACAAAATAGGTTAAGTGGAGGTGAGGAGAAGGCCCTTATCTGAGGTGAGCTCCTCCTGCAGAGTGAAGACCACAGTGTGGCAGGCAAGGTCACCACAGCACAGTAAATTTGGTTTCCGATTGACACGGCTAGGCTCCAAAATGCCTCCCAGTACAGTATCAACACTGCTGGCCAATTATAGCTGAGTTAAAACTTAGTGTATCACTGCAAGACACTCTGGGAAATGGGCTCTCTCAAATGCTGCCTTGCTCCAGTCCAGAGCTTCATGGGCACATTGATGTGTTAAAACCTCGATGATAGGTTGTTAACATTGGCATTTCCACATCTCACTCCCAGTCCCTCACTACGGCCTACACTGTACATCCTAGTGTTTGCTTGGTCTCCTTGGCCCCTGAATCTAAGACTCCATTTTCACTGATACTACACAGACACAGCCTATTGATTTGAAAACCAGGAGACCAACGTGCTGAAGGTTCAGAGGTAATCCAATTGGGGGAACCAGTTGGCATGGCAAAGAGAACCCAAAGAATCCAGAAAACATCCCGATCCTGGGTCTTCAATGCACTGCAGTGTACATCCCAAAGAGGCTCCTGTCTGCTGTGTGAGTGTCATTCCTGAAGGGGTGGATGCGGGACCACGAAGCACTGCTCACCAAAGCTGTTCATCAGCTCCCTCCCTTCGAGGACAGATAGAAAGACCCAAAGTACTTACAGGGAGTGGGCTTGAACCGCTCCCAGTGTAGCTTAGCACTGTGCCTGGAGGGGAGCCAGTGCAGTCACACTCCTTCCTGGGTATAAGAGTTGAAAGTCTCCAGAGTAAAGCAAGAGGTAGGACAGACAGTGGGTCTCTGAAATACTGCTCTTTGCTAAAATAAGCTAAATTCTTAATGTTTTGATAAAAAGGATCAAAGGCCACTATTGTGGTCAGTTTCTATGTCAACTTGTCACAAATCAGAATCTTCTGAGTAGGGAGCCCCAGCAAAAAGAGAAAAAAAAAAACTTCAGTCTTGATTGATGTGGGAAGCCCCGCCCCAATTGTGGGTGGTTCCTAACTGTAACTGCCCACATTCAAAGAATGTGTCAGAGGGAAGATCCTCCTTACTTGCACTTGCCCAGTCTTCGTTTTTGCCTGTGAGTTGATTTGCTCTGTTGCTGCTGCTGGGGCTGATTCCTTTGCTGAGAGCAGAACCAGCAGCTGTCTAGGAAACTTCCAGACTTCTGGAGTCAGAGTGGGACTACTGTCCCGTGGTCTCATTGCCAATTATGGACCAAGTGAGACACAGCTATGGGGAGAGACAGCTATGGGGAGAGACAGCTATGGGGAGAGACAGCTGTGGGGAGGGACAGCTATGGGGAGGGACAGCTGTGGGGAGAGACAGCTATGGGGAGAGACAGCTATGGGGAGGGACAGCTATGGGGAGAGACAGCTGTGGGGAGAGACAGCTATGGGGAGGGACAGCTATGGGGAGGGACAGCTCTAGTGAGACTACTCCTACTGGTGAGGTTCACAGGCTCATGATCTAGTAAATTCCGGGTTCTCAGCATCTCCCATATTATTTAGTTTGTTACTATTTTAAAGCTGACTTAATAAATTCTGTCATTATATATGCAGAAATATCATATTCTATTATATATAATTATGTATTACATATAATTATACATATATCTGTGTGTAACATTTTTTCATTCTATTAGTTCTGTTTCTCTGTGGAGCCCTAACTGAAACAGCCACCTTTTCCAGTGCTCTGAGGTAGATGCATGGTGGGGGAGGGGAAGGGCTGCCTCTCCAAAGACTTGTGAGTGTTACCAGGGTGCATCCCCCATCTTTCTTCTGGAGTGAGCAATGTGGTGAGAAAGAGATGGCAGTGCCCCACCTGACATTTCTGTCTAAGGCCTTTTCATTTTCTGTATTTTCCCTTGCATTACTAAAAATAAATCCGATTAATAATTAGCCTTGAATAAACACACTTTTGATACAAATCTGAAATCTCACGGATAAGCTAAGTTTCCATATCCACCTGCTTCTTCCTTATCATTTGGTAGGTAAAGTGGAAGCTCCTGTGTTTCCCAGAGTCACTACGTATGCTACAGTCACCATGTGTGCACTAGATCCATGGAATTTCTGTACCTCAGAGCAGGTTTGAACCTGTGACCAGCAGCTCACCCAACCCCATCTCTCGGCCACAAAGAAGCACAATCCTGCTCTCTAATCTGTGCACGCAGGGGGGCAGGGGAGGGGGCTGCAGGTTTTCTTTCAGAAATTCCTAGGTAATGTTTGTGAAAGCATGGTTTCCCTAGAAAAGGGGTCTCTGAACCTTTCCATCTTCTCTGCCTGTCACCTCATTGTGGCCCAGGCTGTCAGCATCAGTCCCAGGACCACCTGCTGGAAGAAACTTCACCCTCAGGCTGCATCACAAGTTCTTGCTTATGTATCCTTCTTTTGGATCTGTAGCTTTCTGATGAGCTCCAGTTCTGTTTGTGATATCACACAGACAGTAGCCTGAACAGATCTGGAGTTGCAATGGATTGTGGGCATTGCCATGTGATACAGTTACTATCTAAGGGCCTTAATTTATTTTCTCTGTCACTTAAAAAATTAAGAAGTGGGGGAAAGGGGAGAGTCTCATGCATAGCAGAAAAAATTACCAAACAGAATGAAAAAAAGGCTTTCGTTAGGGCTGAAGGGCACAGAGACAAACACACAGTGAGGCTCACACAGAGTAGGACCCTCTGCAAAGCAAAGGGGGAACTTGTGAGGCTGAAGGCCTGTTTCTGCTTCAAGGATGGGTGTTCTAGTGGTCCTTGAGGGGTCATCCTCCCCTACTGTAAGCTGGGTCACATTGAACAAAAGTAGAGAAACTGATTGGCCCACGACTTTGGTGTAAACATCCTGATCCCGCCTTGAACCTGTGGGAACAGTGCACTGGCAAGGGGCCCCCCTGGCAGTAGAAATAGCCTCCAGACCTTTAGGACTTGTGTGGGATCTGGATGTTTCCTTTCTTTACTATCTATCCATGGACTCTCTGTCTGCCTATCCGGGACCTAACTCACTGCCCTCAGTGTCGTCCTGACACGTAGTGAAATGAGTAAGATGATTCCAGACACATTGAAGACCTGAGAGTTTGGTCACTAAATACTCAGATGAATGTGACCATAGCTGCCAGGAAGCACAAGCAGGACTCAAAAGGTGTGGGTCCCAGCCTTTCTGTGACAGTGACAACTTTGTCAGGTCACTGGGTTCCAACCCAGAATGGGATCTGACGAAAGACGATGTCAAGGGAGTCAGAAAATCTGAGAAAGTACACAAACAGAAAAAATGAACATGACCGTTGCTGACATGCCCCTATGAAGTGGGTCCCTGTGACTGAGGCAAAAGTGAGTGATAAAAGCAAGACTGAGAAACGTGGTGAGGACGAGATAATATGGCTTTAAGGTGACCAATGTGAAGAATATCTTCTGGTCTGGATGATGGACATGAACGATGATGTCACCAAGCAGAGCAATACAACAGACATCAGAAAGAAGAACAGCAGCAATTCAGACCTCCCCAAGCACTCACGAAATGCCATCCAGGGATACCACTGACACCAAAGCAAAGGAGACTCAGGCTGGTGTGAAGGAGTGTCTCAGAGACGAAGACACTTCTGACACTCAGAACTTACAGTCTTCCCTGGAAAACTTAACAAACATCTCAAGAAAAACAAACCTGCAGAGTTAGGGCAGGCAGCAGAGGTTTGGGCAGTAAGGACTACACCCTCTAAACGGACAAAGCAGTCAAATGCATGGCTTGCCAAGATTTTCTCCATCTGCAGTCTGCCTTTCACTTAATTAGCTACTGTTTTGTGGTACAGAAGGTTTTTAACCTTCCTGAATTCCTGTTTATCAACTGTCTTGTTTCCTGAATGATGTGTCTTATTGAGAACAGCCTTGCCTATGTTTGTATCTTGAAGGTCTTTTCTCTACGTGTCCTCTAAGTCTTTAACATTAGGTCCACTGAGAGGCAATTTTTATGAAAGGCAGGATAGATCTAGCTCTTTCGTTCTACATGTGGATATCTGGTTTCTGTAATACCATATGTCCTCATCTGAATATCATGTGTCCTCATCTGAAGACCAAACATGCTATACTTGCAACCTGACACACAATACATGCCCACTGTTGCAATAAAGGCATGACTGTTATGGAGGCAACCAGATATTTTATGGTTGCATTTGAAATCCAATATACAGGAAGGAATTCGCATTTGATACTACACACCTGGATTATTTGGTATTTTGGTGTCCAGTTTCTTGAGTTTATGTTTTGAAAATCAGTCCCCTGTCAGATGTGGAGAGGTGAAGATTTTTTATGTTTTCTTTCTTTGCCTTTTTTATATTAACAGAAATCTGTGTTTCTGGTGTATTTTCCTGAGTAAGTGGAAGCTTAGAAGAAAGTAGATGGTCATCTAAATGGGGTACTCAGCAATTTTGAGACCTAGTGGAACTTCTTTGCAGTATTTCTCCTCCAGTCTCTGGGCTGTGTTTCATGTGTACAGTGTCATAAAAGTAATATTGACCTTGTTTAATTACCTCTAACTTCCTGCTTGTACAGTCTTTCCATCTGCCATCAATAGCATTATCATGCAACCTTCTTTAAAACTCCAGATGGCAGGGCTAGAGAGATGACTCAGCGGTGAAAAGCACTTGTTGCTCTTGTTGAGGACCCCGGCTTTGCTCTAAGCACCCACATAGCAGCTATTATTGTGTATTACTCCAGCTGCAGGGAATCTGAGGTCCTGATGGCCTCTGCAGGCACTGCATGAAACTGGCGCACAGGCATATACGTAAACAAAACACACATCTATGCACAGTTGTTAAAGATAGACTTTTATTCTTCTCTCATACCACAAACACCCCTCCCTCAACTCCTTCCTCTTCACATCACCCGGTCACCTCCCCTCTCCCCAGAGCCTACACAGTTTCAAGTGAGACAGGGTCCCAGCACTGACAGAGGGAAGTAGACACGGGGTCCCCCGGTAACCAAGAACCTATTTGAAATTAATAACTTCTAGAAAAGAGACAATCACCTTTTTTTTTCAATGAAATATCACTGAGTAAAATTCAACCACACACTAGGCCAGGACCCATATCTGGAATAGCAAACTAACACAAAATAAACTCTATGTTTTTGTTTTTATTTTTTTGTCTTGTAGATTTTTTGATCTGTTTTGTTTGGGCTTATTTTTTGGTTTTTCTATTTGTTTGTTTGTTCATTTGATTAATTAATTTGATTTTATTTTCTCCAGGTTTTGGAGTTGTTTTGTTTTGTTTTGTTTTTATCAAGGAGAGCACAAAGAGCAAATAAAGTTAGTGGCACGGGGAGGTATGGAGAACACAGAAGGTATTGGGTGAAGAGATTAACATGATCTAGATATATGGTATGAAATAATTAAGTGAGAAAAAGGAAATAGCATCAAAACTGAAGAATGAAATATTCGAGACCAACTATAAAGCATGCAGCAGGCATTCAAAATAGTACTGAGTACAGAGGCTCCCACAGTCTCCTGGTGACCGTGTCCTAAAAATGACACTGAAAATAGCCCTTGCCTATAGTCCTCAATGATCTTTTATTATTACTAAACAATATGCTTGAAAATTATTTGGAAGGTGATCACTTTGGATTATCAGATATTTCTTCCAAAGGTGCTTTGGGTTGAGGAGGTAAATGAATGGAAAGAGGAAAGAATGGATTTAAGTTCAAAAAGCCCAGACCCCTTGTGCACTGTACTGTTCATCACCTACTCACAGACACGATAATTAGAATCAGAAAGTTTCTGGGTTCAACAAATGGCAGAGCACCAGGGAGAAGGCAGAGTGGCCTCAGGGATGGAGGTTGCAGAAGCAGCCTTTTCCCCTGACAAAGCCGAAGTCCTGATGATAACATCATGACACCTTGTTGCATTAAGGTCTCAGCTTGATAACAGGGCCTGCTGGTGCCCTGAGGACACCCATCCTGAGCCACTGCACATACTGCATGGGTAAGTGCTGTCATGCCATGGTAGGTTGGAGCTGCCTTGTTATTGGAGGGCTGAGATGTAGGAGACAAGGATGTGGGTTCCCTGTCACTCTGGGAGAGGAAAGTGGCAGAATTCAGGGAGAAGATGGTCTACCATTTCGTACCTGTAATCCAGAAGGGCTTCAGTACCCATGTGGACAGTGAGTTGACCGCTGGGCCAGAACTGCTCATTACACAAGACAGGCAGGGTAGGAGACAGGACACCTGTGCTGCAGCCTGGAGTGGAAAGCTCTTGCTCCCACAGCTTCTGCACAATCTTTGTGTGTTTTTCCTCCCAGAGCTGGGAACTTTGACCCGAACTGTATAATTTCTAGTGACTACATCTTTTGCAGATGGAGTACTCTTTCTTTCCTTACCATGATTTCATTTTTCTGTGAATTTCTCCTTATTTAGACACAATGTAAACCACAGAGTATGAGAACTGTGGATAAAGCAGATATGACTTTATCAAACTACTGCGAAGAGCTGATTTTGGAAAATGGATCTATAGCATGCTGGGCACTATGCATGTCAGTTCATTGATGCCCTAAAAATATGCCAATATTGCACAAAATACAGTTTACATATGAAAAATACTTTTCAAAGAAGCCAAATAATATTCCTAAAATGATGAATATATAAATTGAGAAAGCTGTAATTTTAATTCACAGTGGGTAGTCACAAAACAGGTTCTTGTGAATCCCAAACTTTCTATTTCTAAAGTTTTGGTATTCCTCCAACTTCTAGAATACATATAACCCTCTACTGTACTGATATTTTTTTATATTCTAACAAATAAAGCTTGCCTGAAGATCAGAGTGCAGCGCTAAATTATTAGTTAGCCATAGAGGCCAGGCAGGGGTGACACACACCTTTAATCCCAGCATTCAAGAGACAAAGGCAGATGGATCTTTGTGAGTTCAAGGCCACCCTGGGCTATTACAGGAAACTGAATCTGTCTAAAGGAGAAACAGTGCTCACACAAAGGTGATCCCAGCACTTGGGATCCCATGTCTTTAATCCCAGGACTAGGGAGGTGGAGATAGGAGTGATATGGCTGGGCAGAGAGAGGACTATGAAGTTGGAGGAAACAGGAGCAGATGCAGTCTAAGGTTTCATAAAACAGCATTCATTCTGAGGACTTGTAAAGACAGGATACCCTTTTTGGCTGAGGAGTTAGCAAGGTAAGAGTTAGCTGTGGCTTGCTCCTTTCTCTCTCTGATCTTTCAACTTTTTCCCCAATATCTGGCTCTGGGTTTTTATTATTAAGACCAACTAGAACTTCAACACTCCACCACATCATTGCAGCAAAATCTCTCATCTAACTGGATGCACGCAGACTGGATTGATTGGTTCCAGCATGGTGGAGGTAAGGAGTCTGTGAAAGCATTAAGTTGTACATATATGTTTGAAGAATAGGCTCGGGGGTTAAGAGAACTTGCTACTCCCACATCAAAGCTAACAACCATCTACAAATCTGGTTTCAATGGATCCAATGCCTCTGCAGGCACCAGGAACACAAGCAGTGCCCAGGCATATATTCATACACATAAAATAACTAAACTCAAAATGACTGAATGGAAATATTCATATAAGTGTCCTTTGGCAGTTATTTGAATAGATGTAAATAGATAATTTTTGCAGAGCAAGAGAGACACTATTCTGAAAACAGTGACAGCTTCCTTATTTCAATATACATTATTGGTACCTAAAAGAAACAAGATGTACACCTTTAAAAACACAGTCATAAAAAGATCATTACAGAGAGAATGTGACTTAAAAATGAGCTACATTGATGAATGCCTTTAAATATAGTCCATGATATTCACTGGAAGTGTGGGAGTGTGGAAATTTCTATCCTCTCTGCATGAAAGGACATACAGCAGACATTCCAGAATGTGTATTCCAAATTGGACTGACCTTTCCAATACTTTAAAGAAAGAGAACAACCAAGACATCTTTTCTTTCCGTTCCTCTCTGTGATTTATACAGAATATTACAACCACGGCACTCAGTTATCAATTTACTGAGCATCCCATAACAGGCTTATGCAAGGGAACTGACACACTAAAGCCTCTCTCAGGGCTTCTCAGCACATAAGCAGAATGACAGCACGGACTGGAGGATTCAGGGAAACTGTGGGAGACACATTTGTGACCTGTGGGCAGCACTTAGCTATACAGAATTGTGACTGAAATCAGATCACAAAGAGAACATCACATGTACCCTTGTCGCAGGAGGAATGCCAGTGTTACATGTGCTTGGGAGAAACTGAAAGCAATCTGGAGATGAATTTGGTGAGCAGTACAGAATACTAAAAAGTAGGAAAAAATAGACTTAATTTCCCAACATAAAACTACTTATGATTTGTAAAAGTGGGAAAAATGAATACATTCATGATTTAATCCTCATTTTAACATTAAATATGATGAGAAAATAGAAAAAAGTGGATATTATGTGTAAAATTGCACAAGTTAGTATGGGGTAGTAGGTTGGTTATCATTACTGATTGGTAAGAACCACTAATTTGATGAGCCTTGGAAATCAAAATGTTAGAAGGTACCATTATTGGGAGTCCAAAGAAACAATGCCTAAGCTGAGAGCTGAGATGTGATGTTTTCTTGGGAGAATATTTTTAGGGGATGGTCAATAAATGCACAAAAGTAGGGGGGTGGTCTCCTTTAATATAATCCCACAACTGGATTGATAGAGAACAAAAATTAATCACACCATCAAGGTGAGGAAATGGGCCAACTATTTCTCTTTCTAATTAATCGATGTGTTCTTTATTGTTAAGGTCAATTCAGAGTTAGAGACAGAGGAAAGTCTGTCTCCATTTGGGCAACACCATTTGGGCAAGTATTTTTATACACCTTTGGAGTAATTGAGATTTTCTATTAGTTCAATTCTTGAGAGATGAATGTATACAGGGTGGGAAAGAGGATGTGGGAAGAGAGGACATCTAAGTTGAATTTTAATATCATGACTCAGAAATTGAATGATGCTACCCTTTGTTTAAATGTTCTCCTGGACAAAAGTTTAAGGACTGGGATATAAAGAACTATCTTTGTAAAGCAGCTAATGCATCAGCGCGGAGTTTATGTCCAGTTGACATCAGCATCCTCTTTATGTCGATGGAAGCAAGAACAGAAGGGGAAAGAATGAAATCAGACGTCTACAGCAGAGGACTCTGTGCATACAGACTACACTGTTCTTTTCAGTGAAGAAAGAACACCCACAGGACTGGACCATATCATGTTTACCTCCTTGTCTTTCTCAAAATGGCTTTCCTAGTTCTGGAAGTATCATGCAGATGATTTGGAGGGACCTCATCCAGAGATTAATTTTCATTTCACTTACTGGACTTGGAGTTTTAGGGAACATCATCTTATTTGTGAGACATGTGAATATTCTCAGTATGAGTCCTGAGAAAAAATGTATAGATGTTATTCTCACCCACTTGGCTTTTGTAAACACAATCATTATTCATTGCATAGGGGTCAGAAGCATAGCCAATATTTTTTATTTCAGAAACTTTATAGGTGACGTTGGTTGTAAAACTATAGTTTACCTAGAAAGGGTTGCTCGTGGTCTCTCCATCTGTACCACCTGTCTCCTCAGCGTGGTCCAGGCTGTCACCATCAGTCCCAGGACCACCCTTTGTAGAAAGCTCAAACCACAGACTGCATGGCAAGTTCTCCCCTTCCTCCTTCTCTTTTGGATCTTCAATTCCCTGATAAGCTCCAACTTGCTTCACTATATCACGGCAACCAGGAGCACAAACAGGTCTGAAGCTGGCATGCATACTGAGTATTGCCGTATGCTGCCATCCAGCAACACAGCTAAGTGGCTGTTCCTCGCTCTCATGGCTCTTCGTGATGTCGTTTTTCAGAGTCTGATGGGCTGGAGCAGTGGGTCCATGGCTCTCCATCTGTACAAACATCACATACGTGTCCTGTACCTTCACAGCTCCAGGTCGGCAAATAATTCCAGGCTAGAAATCAGAGCTGCCCAGAGGGTTCTCACTCTCATGACCTGTTTCCTTTTCTTTTATTGGGCAGATTTCATTTTCTCCTTCTACACAGGCTTCACAGTGACACATAATTCCACAATACCAAATTTGAAAGCATTTTTAGTACTTAGTTATGCTGGCCTCAGTCCCTTTGTCCTGATTGTCAGGGATGTCCATGTTACTAAGCCCTGCTGTATCCCATGAGAAATAGGAAATTCCTTTTCTCATCTAGTTCTTTATGAACTAAACTCTGTACACCGGGATGGCTTTTCCCTTTATTCTATTGCATCACAACAGTAAATGGATTGAGGCAATAGATTAATTTTTTCAGAGAGCTTGTCCTGGATAATAAAGATTGGTTCAGGCTCTAGAGTGCTGGCATTGATTCTCACTATCCCACTATCCCACCATCCCATAATTCCTATCATACAGTTTAACTTACTGCATCTTTCATCAGGAAATGCAGGAGGGCATGCAGCCACCTGAAATTAGAGAGTTTTACTCTTTAAGGGCCTGCAAATATTTCCTGTCTTCTTGTTCCTTCTAATGTACTTCCGTGATCACCGGCTCCTCTACTTATTTACAAAGCAATACTATGTGCCGGAGGCTGTTCTAAACCCAGTGGTCAGGAAAGCAAGTGAAGGAGAAGGGTGGCAGGAAGCATCCTTTATCTGAAGGTCACTTGGAAAGCGGTGATGGAGAGAAACTATTTCACTGCAGCTAGCGAATGTTTGGCATTGCTGGGTACTAAGCATTAAAGAACTGGTAATAATAAATATCGTAAAATGCTTTTCCCAACACATTCAAGACATTTTCAAACCAACATCCAGACTGCTCCAAAGTTACCTGCACTTCACTTGCCCCAAGAGGTTCAACACAACCTGGACAGCAAAACTGATGTATCCTGCCCCCTCCCAGCCTTTGATCGGCATTCCAGTCTTCATGAGCCCTGAACTTAGCATCCTATTTCAGATGAGAATCAGTTACAAAAAAAAAAAATTCCCTTATCAATAATAAAAAGCTGGAATGTTAGATCCAAAGGAAATTAGTTCCCCCTACCAAAAGGAGTCACTTTCCTTCTCTCTGGCAAAAGGAACAAACAACTATCGATGGTCTATTTTCACACCAAAACAGTCTCTCAGTCCTCCCAGTGTGCTTCCTCCAGTCATGTGAAGAGAAACAGGCAACTCTCACCAGTCAGCTGTGGAAAAATGATGGCTTTAGTGAATCTAAGATGTCCTTAAGCCTTTCTGTATTTGTGCATTGGTCATTTTGCAGAATCTATCAAGTTGTTTGCAGATATCTGTGATTTAGAAGTAGTCTTTTATTCTGTTCATGGATACACTGGGATTGTGAGGTTAGGGAAACAATGCAAAAGAGATAAGGTGCCCTTCTCACCTCCTCTGTTGTAACTGGTTGTTTCTTTCGCACCCCTCCCAGAGCTATTACAGAAAGCCTCAAAAAAATAAATAAATAACACCAACTTGGGGGTGGTTTCACCTTGAAGGATGAGACAGCATGAGAGGCGGCCCCTGTTAACACTATGACATACCACTGGTGATTTTAAACCTAACCACTACGACAAAGCACTGCTGTTCAGATTTCCCTCTATTTATATAGATTCATTATATTTTAGACTTTCTATATTTATTGGAAAGAGGTTGCTTGGCTAAACTGTCATTTAAGAAAGCAAGGAATGATGGTCTATATCCTGGAGGGGAGACTCTCTTCAAGTATATTTCAAAGTTTTCTGTTTAAAAGATATAATATTTATTTTTTATGCAAAACTTAACTTACAAGGCTTGTTTTCATGGATTATATTATGCTTCAAGTCATATTTCCATGGCATGAACTTTGGGGCTCTTTTCCTTTCTTTATACTGTAGAATTGGTTGCTGTTAAAATTTCTTTACCATATAAGCTTGTACTTTTGGGCATGAAATAGATTGGAAAGATTTACTGAAGGGTAAGGTATGACTACTTTGTGAGAACATGAACTCTGAAGGCAACAACACCTCCCCTAAGTGGTCAGTTCATAAACTAAATTAGAGTGTATGTTAGCAGTTAAAGGAAATGGCAAAATCTTGAGGGGAAATGATTTGTAATTCATAAAATGACAGTTTTCATGCACATGTTTTGTATGGGAGGATTTGACAACATGAAGGATCCATTATAACTAGACCATGAATGAGCCTTATTATGATGCTTAAGTATATAAGTGACTCGAGATTCGGGTTTCCCTGTCTGATGAATGCAAATGCATGACTATTCTGCATTATCTTTCCAAACAACAGTATCTGCTGAAGTGTGAAAGACAGCTCAAGCTTTCCATTTGTCCCAGGGAAACCCTGGGTTTTACAAGAAAGCAGGCTAAACAAGCCACAAGGAGCATGCCAGTAAGCAGCATTCTTCATGGCTTGCTGCCCCCAGTTTCCTGATTCCTTAAGTTCCTGCCCTATCTGCTTTTGATGATGAACTGTGATATAAAAGTGTGAGTGAAATAAACCCTTTCCTCCCCAAGTTGTTTTTGGTCATAGTGTTTCATCACAACAATTGTAACTCTAACTAAGATACACCTCATGTCCATAGCTTAAAAGACAGTATTGCTATGATGTCAATGCTAATAAGACTGATAAATTCAGTATAAGCCTTTCATAATCATTATGATGTCCTAGGAAAAAACAGAAAGCTACACTGTAAAATTCAAAAGGAACCATGGATAAATCCAAATATCAGTCTTGAGAAAGAATAAATTCGTAGGGAAAACTAATTTTGAAACTGACTTCTATGTACGTCATCAAACAGTGAAGAATTTCTGAAATATTTCAAAAGAGGTTAATTCATGTCTTCCTTTCCTATTTCTATTCTTTCTTGCCTTACTACTTAGGCAAATAATGTAAGTGCTGCATTGATTATGAGTGAAGATGGTGGCTACCCTTACACCAGATGATATAATGTTACACTTAAATGACCACAAAGAGTCCACTAGAAATTTCTTAGATCTGATCAGTACAAAAAATAAATAAATAACAGGATACAAAGACAATATACAAATCCAAAGACATTTTACCTGTTAACAAAACCATACTAAAACAAAATCAGCAAAATAATACTTTTGGGAATAGTCTCAAGAAATAAAAAGAAATGCGTAATAAAACAAACTTCAATAAATCCTCCTGGGAAAATAAGAAGTCAACATGTAAAAAATGATCTTGGACACTGTTTCTCATCCTGTGTAAAAGGCAGTTCAAGACAAATCACAGACCTTCATGTGAACCTCCAAATTCTGAGACTACAGGGTAGAAATGTAGAGAAAACACTTCAAAATATAGCATGGGCAAACATCTTCCGCAGAGCATTGTTGTGCCAAAACATAAGGGTGTTGCTCAGATCCAGATCTATATGTCTCTTTCCCATGATCTGGCTAAAACCAAAGTACAAAAATATATCTGTAAAGAAATGTCAAACTTACATAAAAATCAATGTGGAAAGAAACACATAATTAAGCCTAGGACAACTCATGATGTGAATGAAGTAATTGTGGAAGGGTAGAGGTGAAAATCATCTAACAGGGACTGAGATTGCACAGTGGCTTACTCCTCCCTGACATGGTGACAACTTTGGATATTCAAGTGTCACTGATATTTTATGGTAGCCAAGAACTCTGCAAACCCTGTAGATACACATACTGCCAAACAAACATCACCCCTAGAAGAACTTGCCACAGCTTGTCTGCTCCACAGCCATCGTGGTGAGCAGACCTGACAGTTCTCTGGTTCACTTGCATGTGTCGGCTTCCCTCAGAAGCACACACGCTGCTCTCTCTTTGGATGATCAGGGAACTGGGAAGGGTGAACCCGAGGATCTTCCCTCTCTACCTGAGATAGAAAGGTGTGTGTCTGGGACCAGAATGCTGGAAGTTCCACTGGCAGATGTCCCCCAGCACCCTTGAGCGCCTCTGTCCCTGTGTTCAGGATCTGCTCTCATCACAGAGCTCCAGGGTGGCCTGTGCACGAGGCCATCTCAGCGCTTCATCCAGAAACTTTATCCAAGGTCCTTAGACCTCACTGTTCTTCAGCTGCCGCTGTGTCCTGCTTTGTGCTGCTGGCTGCATCATTGTAGTTGAGAAAATTTATTCATCTGAGTTTGGTGAGTTTCTGGGCACCAATGTGCTATCTTTTGCTTTTTTACTATATTCCTTCATCTTATATTGACTGAACTTAATGGCATTATTCTTCTATGAATTCACCCTGGGGGTCTCCCTTTGTCACACATATTATTCCACACAGGAAAATAGTGAAATGTTTAAAATGCTGAATAAAAGAAAAATTGTTTTCAAATAATCAGTGACCTTAAAGAGGATTCAGAAAACAAGATGAAAGAGGTAAATTCAGTGTGTAGACCAGAAAGTCAGCAATCCATATTAGCCATTCAGCAAGAAAACTGAGATATTGAAGAAAAAAGAAAGGAGAGGAGAAATGGAGAACTCAGCAAGGACAGGAGTTGACGGCTCTATCTAAAGTCAGCACTCAGAGCAGCAAACAGACAGACTCCAAACTGTCCCTCATGGCTCTACCCTGGTACCACACCTGAAGACCAGCCACTGGCTGGTGTAATGAGCTTTTTGAAAAAGTAAAATAAGATAAACTTTATTTTTACTAGATTTATTCATTTAATGTGTGTTGCCTGTGTAAATGTTGGTGCATCATATATATGCTTGGTGACCATATACATCAGAAGAAGGCATTAGAACCTCTGGAGCTAAATACGGCTGTGAACCACTGTGGGCATGCTTAGAATTGAACCTAGGTCCTCTGTAGGAACAACAAGTGCTTAAGTCCTCTCTCCAGGCCTTGTGTTCAGATTCATAGAAGTTTCTCCCAATTTAGTTCCTGGCTTGGAGAAAAAAGGCGGAAAACTTCCCAGAAGCCAGGAAACCTAGGGTGTCATTCATCCTCACAGCCTTCCTTGTCAGCACACAGGGACTCTAATTAGGAACAGAAAGTTTCAGCCTCAGCAAATGGCAGGCCACCAGGGAGAGCACAGAGCTGGCACCCAGAATGGCTGCGCATAAGGAGCCCTTTTCCCCTAGAGAAGTCAAACTGCTGTCCTAACAGCAGTGACAGTAGCTGGGGACACAAGGCTAAAGGACGATAAACAGGGCCTGGCTGTACAGAACACCCAGCCTGAGCCCTGCACAGACTCCACAGGTAAGTGTTCCATCAAGTCACAGTGGACTGAAGCTGCCTTTCACCTTGACAAAGGGGCTGTGAGGTCGGAATGGGAACGGAAGGTGGTTGAAGAGAAGGGTCTGGGTTCCTCTGTCACTGTGAGAAAGAAAGGTGACAGGATCCAGGGAGAAAGCAGGCTCTCATTCCCACCTGCAATGCAGAATTGTTTCCATGTCCATGAGAGAGCCTTGTGCAGCTGCGTGGGGGTCCCTGGCCAGAGATGCTTGTGACAGCCCAGGCAGGTAGAGCAGACATGGGCTGAGATTTCAGCTTGAGTGTGAGGAAGCTTTTCCTCTCCTCAGTTTCTCCAGTCTGTGTGTTGTCTTCACAGGAGAAAAAGGTTCTACTGTGCAGTATCTTATGTCTGGTGCCTTCTCATCTCTCAGAAAGGGGCAGAGGGTTTTGCCCTTCTTTGTTCTGGTTTTATTGTTCCTGCAGCTTTCCTGTCCAAACTTAAAACAACACAGTGTGACAGTGCAGAGAATCTTGGGGGAATCTGACATAACACAAAATCACAGAACAATGCATTAGAGCGTGGTTAGCAGGCACTATCCTAAATTTCTCACATCTCTGCTCCACTGAGTTCTAGCAACACATGTGAACGATACCAAACACCATTCCTACATTAGTGACTCTTAAAGGAGCCAAGCAAAACCTTCAAAGTCAGGCATAGAGCGGTTAGGAAAGTTGAGGTTTGACAGATGGGATAACTGGTCCCAAAACTTGAGCTTGTCGACTTTGCAATTTATCCTTCTCTAGTTTACAGATTTCTCTCTCATGCCGCTGGGCTTTGCATTGGCCCCTAGAGCCCATGACCCATTTCTGAAAGAAAACCCTGACTTGATTAGTTTCACTCAGGTTGCTCTTTGTTAGTTCTCTTTTTTTTCTCCTTTTGGGATTTATCTTGTATATTCCAGGCTGGCCTCCCAGGTCATTATAGCTAAGGATGAGCTGGAACTTCAGTATTTCCTGCCTGCATCTCAGTGTTAGGATTAGAGTTGTTCACTACCAGACTTTATGTACTGCTGGGGATTGGACCCAGGACTTACACATGCTAGGTCAGTGTTCTACCTACTGAGTTACATCCTCAGCCCTTTCTTAAAAGACAATTTTGTTTATTTTATGTGTATGGGTGTTTTGCCTGCATGTATGCCCGTGCACTGTGTGCAAATGTGATGGAGACAAGAGGAGGCCTTCAGGTCCCCTGGAACTGCAGTTAGAGACATTGGGAGCAGCCACAAGGGTACTAAAAACTGAACCCAGGTCCTCTAAAAAGCAGTCAGTGCTCTTAACTTCTGAGCCGTCTCTCCAGCCCAAACTCTTTGCTATTTCTTACATGCTAAGAGTAAGAGTTGGGAAAGCTTAATAAATATGAATGTAAATATCTCTTAATAATCACCCTGGAATAGATGTGTGTGTGTGTGTGTGTCTGTGTGTGTGTGTCTGTGTGTGTCTGTGTGTCTTTATGTGTATGGGGGCAGCTTTTTCAACTCACATATCACACTGTTTAGGAAATCAAAGACAATTTCATCACTATAAGTTTTGCTATAAGTGACCACATAGGACCATGTGAAAAGCTATCAAATTGTGAACAGATCGATACAGGCGGATTTTGAGAGAAAATAAAGCATCGTTGATGAGTTTCTTAAAGGCTAACCCATGCCCTCCACTAAACTGGTTGAATCCTGGTATTCTACATCATTGCACAAATGAAGTACAGACTACTTCCCCAATGTACCGTCTAAAATTAATTGACATCTCCAGGATACTCAGCTTTATCAAGCTTAAGCAAAGAGATCAACTCAAATTTTCCCCCAAATTGGCTTCTCAGTTCATCTCTGTGTTTAACGTGGTTTTAAAACCAACAGCTTCCTTTGTAACCTACAAAGGTTTTGATCAGGCATTACGCTAACACTTACATAAAACATAGAAAACCAATGTGCCTGTGGCCATGTCAGAGGAGCAGCCGGTGGCAGCTGACGTTAAAGGTGTCCGCCCACCAGGAGACTCTGATGGACCAATCCCAGCTAGGCAAGGCCCCGAGACCACAGACCTCGGAATGTCTTTGCTTCTGCTCTGCCTTGTCCTGTTTGCTGCTGCTATCTTTCTCTGGTATCTGGCATGGTTGAACTGGGTGTGGGGAGACTCCCCCACTGCCTGAAAGGTGGTGTGTTTCTCTCATGGAAACATTCCGTTCTACTGGGCATTTTTACCTGTGGGTTATGATAAAGCTGTACTGTGTCCTTGATAATAATACTGATAGCTTATACAGAGTTTTCATCAATAAAAATAAATACAAGGAAATGTTACACAGATAGAGTCTGTGAGTTTCTCTTAAGGAGCTCCCTAGATCACAGCTCAAGTTAATGATTAAAAGGAACAGTTGAATCCGAGGAGCCAGGCTGACTCGAATTCCTCTCATCTTAATGCTGAAAGACGCTAATGCTGAGAGACGTAGTCACAGGTGTCCGTGTGCGTCATTAGCTGAAAGAAAGTTTTCCCTGTGCTCTGTAGGAATTCAGCAGAATCACTGCATGCGGTAGAAATTAGGCCGAACAGCTGGTTTTTGTTTGTTTGTTTGTTTGTTTGTTTAAAGACGTGCCTTGACCTTGAAGAATCCTAGTGGAAATCAGTGATTGTTTTGCTGAGAACCCCTTGTGGCCATGCCATGACTTTGGCACACCTGAGGTACTTGTATTGTTGTGTATTTATTGTACACATGCATAATAAAGGACTAGAGTCATGGAGGCTTGTGTGGTCCCTTTCAGGAAGGTGTGTGTGAGGAAATGCCTTGTGCGGCTGTGGGAGCTCCAGGAGGAATCCACTGGGGTTACCCTGAGAGGGGACTCTGAGGATGAGGAAATGTTAGGTTAAGAGAAATGAAGACAAAAAACATAGGATGGGTAGCACAAAAAAATGTAGAGCTCAATAAAAATCAATTTTAAAAAAGACTGGGAGAACTGAAGGTTACTACCAAACAGCCCCGAGTTCACTTCTTAGCCAGAATATGTACTAATTACAGGTAAAAGGCAGAGCAAAGAGCGGTACAGTCAGCTCCCCACCTCCCTGCACTGTACTTGGGAGGAAGCTCAAGCAGGTGCATTAACTCATCCAGCTAAGCAGCTTCTATTCTCTAACGAGGAGTGCTCCGGCTGCCATACAACAGCCAAAGTCTTAATAGAAAAATGTGTTCTTTCATCTGGGCAAAAATGCTCTTCCTATGAGCTAATACAGATGTTACCCATAGCCCTCAAGGATACTGGAAAAAGCACAGCAGGCAAGCTTGAACTCAAATGATTTCTTTAAGTCAGAAATGACTCCAGACAGAAACTGAGTTATATGTGGGCTACCACATGTAACAATCGATAAATATGCCTTTGTACAACTCTTTGGGGTCCAAGACTAGTCCATCCAGCTCAGTCCATCAGAAGAAGCTAGACTTTCCTGCTTTTTTTTTAATTGACAATGAAACAGCATAGAGAGAATGCAGAAGAATTGAGACTAAAGAAACCATCAAGAGAGAATGTGAGTATCTTTTTCCCTAACTCCCTCAAATAAAAAAAAAAAAAAGTGGATTCCCCTCAAACTCTGTGCTGCCTGGAGGCTGACACACACCCCATGCCCTCCCCACGCCCCCGTCAGGCAGCACCAATGTTTCTGAGGCCTGTTTGTTTGCCGGAACAAGGAGGGAATAGAAGCACGGGCACACAGCCTTCTGAAAGAAAGGAAAGCCTAAAAGACGAAGCACTAAGTAGGGTAGTGCTCTAACGCATGGTAGTTGGGAAAGATCAGCCTTGGATATTTCATGTTCCTGGGGAAAGGTAGGTGCCAATGTTATATTTGTAAGAGGAGGTTCAAGGTAAGTCAGAAATAATTTTTATGAGGAGAAGATGTCAAATTATAGAGGGCAAATAGAAATTAAGGTTGTCATGTGAAGCTCTCTGTGTTTTGTGAGGTGTGAAACAAATGGAGTAAGTTTCTGCTTCAAAGGCTCATTTTGACTTCAATGTAGAAACTAAAGAACAGGGGGAAAGAGATACCATACATAAAATGATGGCAATCACAGTGTGAGAAAGCAGGGAGGACTCGCAGGCTGGGGGATTTCTGACTGAGAGCATCACTAGACAGAACCAACCTTAAAACAATCAGCAAGTCAGACCTTTGTTAAGACTCCACTGGTACAGTTTTCCTGGTGTTATATGGGAGAAGAGTTCCCAGTAGACAGAGTAACAACAGGATGAAGTAGAATAAACAGGAAATCACATTCAATATGATTCTACCCACGAAGATTTGGAACACAATCTTTAATCGCACTTAGTTCCACATGAAGGACAGTGATCGAGATGTCCATGCCTTCACTATGTCACTAACTTCTGTCTAATTTATGATCAAAGGGCTTGGGAAGAGAATACCATACCATCTCCTCTGAGAACCTGAACCATTGACCAAGAACAACTTTTTGAGAAGTTTCAAGGCTTTTATTAGTTCCACAACCTTTTGAGTGATGGTTACATATGGGGCAGTGTAGAGGATCAGGATGAGGCACCAACACAGTCCAGGAGCCTAAAGTCCCACTGAGTGTGATGAGGGAAAAGGAAGGAGGCTGTCAGGCTAATACTAAGGACTGTGTTGCTTAGAAAACTGTCAGAGTACTGGCGTGGATTTAGCTTTTGTCTGGGGAGAGTATAGTCATATGACCTTGAGGGATGATGGATCTTTGTGAATTCAGGGAACTATCAAGTTTATGCCCTGATTGTAATTATCATCATTTCTACCAGAATTGAAAACCGTAAAATGAAAAAACCAAGCAAACCAAAAAGAACAACAAACTAAGATCGGGCATCATCAAGGAGAGAACTTGGGACCACTCTCGGCGTCATAATAAACAGAGACACCTTACACGTGTTTCTCAGATGATTTTCCCTAGTGCACTGCATGAAGTCAGAAGATGAAGTGGAATAACATCACCCTGGCTATAGTCTTCCTTTCTCTTGCTGTACCTGGAATTGTAGGAAATATCATAGTCTTCATAAGGTATGTGTACACTTCTGCTCTGGGGACTGAGAAAAAGCCCATGGACCTTATCCTCATCCACTTGGCATTTTCTAATATGATCATTATTTGTACCACAGGGGTCACAGACATAGCCACGCTGTTTTATTTCAGAAACTTCCTTGGAGATATTGGCTGTAAAGCTATGGTTTTTCTGGCAAGGATGGCACGCGGTCTCTCCATCTGTACCACCTGTCTGCTCAGCGTAGTCCAGGCTGTCACCATCAATCCCAGGACCACCCTTTGGACAAAGCTAAAACCACAGACCGCTTGGCAAGTCCTTCCGTTTTTCCTCTTCTTTTGGATGGTTAATGTTCTCATAAGCTCCTACTTACTCTTCTACATCAAATCAGGGAACAGCTTGAACATGTCTCTACCTGGAATATTCACTGACCATTGCTATATGCTGCCATCAAGACATACAATCAAGTGGCTTTTCCTCTTCCTCATGGCGCTTCGTGATGTCATCTTTCAGAGTCTGATGGGCTGGAGCAGCGGGTCCATGACTCTCCGTCTGTATGAGCATCACAAGCGTGTCCTCTACCTTCACAGCTCCAGGTGTGCACACAATTCCCCTCCGGAAATTAGAGCTACCTGGAGCATTCTCATTCTGATGACCTGCTTCCTTTTCTTCTACTGGGTAGATTTCATTCTCTCCTTATACACTGGTTTCACAGGGGCACACGATTCTATTTTACTAAATATTAAAGCAGTTTTAGAATTTGGCTATGCTAGTTTCAGTCCCTATGTTATAATTAGCAGAGACATCCGTGTCCCTAATGTCTTGCATGCTCACTGAGAAGTGTAGAAATTACATTCTACACATATTCTCTATGAGCTGAGGGTATGTACATTGTAAACTGCTTTGCCATGATGAATGTTAGAGTTGGAAGACCTACGTTTTCTATATAGCACAGGCTGACCTGGCAGTCAGTACATAGCAGAGGCTGACTTTGAGATGCCTCGAAATCCCAAATGCTGATATTGCAGGCATTCCCCCACCAAACTTCATTTGCCTTGATATGTTAGTGTGTCACAACATTAAATTAGATAATATAACAATGCATTTCATTTTCTTAAGAAGTCTGACACCACACCGTCTTAAATTCAGGGTTTCTAGGAAGGTGGAAAGTGGATTCTTACCATTTTCCCATTCCACCAATGTTTTCATGTGACTTTCAGCCTCTCATTGGCACTGGGGGAAATGCTGGATGTGTAGCTAATGTCAGAAATCAGTATTCATTTTGCCTCCAAAGGCAGAACATGAGAGCAAGAGAGAGTAGGCGGAGGTGAGGGATGACCCTTACCTGAGGTGAGCTGGTACAGAGAGTAAAGCAGAGGAGATGAGCGACATCACCACATCAAGGCCAATTTGGTTGACAGCTGTATGACATAGCTAAGTTCCAAAGTTGCTTAGAAAACTATCGTCAATGCAGTGGGACAATTATAACTAGGTCAGGTCTTAAAGTCCTACCACAGGACACTCCGGAAAACAAGCTCTCTCAAATGATGCCATTGCAGGCCTGGAGACAATGCCCCTGACCAGGGCCTCATTGGCACACCAATGTGTAAAGCCTCGCTGACAGATTAACACTGGAGTGTCTCCCACCGGCTCCCAGTTACTCACTGTGGCCTATAGTGAACATCCCAGTGTTTGCTAGGACTCCCTTGGCCCCTGAATCCCTTACAATGTGCAGGACACCCTGCTGGCTTACAGACAAGGGAACCAGGGTGCCCAGGGAACACTGGGGATCTGCTTGGCGAAGCCCAGGTGGCATGACCTTGCCAAACAGAAGCACACTGGTGGTGTCAAGAACTCCACATCTTCCAGCCCAAGTGACTCAGAGAATCCAGAAATGTCGCCAGTCCCACATTCTCAGGGCACTATGCGCTGCAGTTGTCCAGGGAGGCTCCCGTCTGCTCTGAGCTGTGTGAGTGCTGCTTCTGAGGGATGCAGGAGCCTAAGAGCTCTTCACCATAGCCGGCCACCAGCTCACTGCAGTTCCTGCCCAGGATACAGATGAAGACCCAAACAGTAGGGAATGATGTTGAGTTGCTCTCTCCTGCCGCTGAGCACTGTGCCTGGAGGGGAGGCAATGCAGCCACACTCCTTCCTGGGTCCGAGAGTTGAAAACTCTCCAGAGTAAAGGAAGAGGTAGGCCAGGCAGTGGGTCTCGGAAATACTGCTCCTTGCTCTTTGTTTTGATAATATAGATTGAAGACCACTCTTATGGTTAGATTCTTTGTCAATCCTCTGATTAGGGAGTTTCCCCTAGAGTTGTTCTGATTGCCTTGATTGATGTGGAAGCTCCACCCCAATTGTGGATGGTCCCTAATTGGAGCTGTGCCCATTAAAAGGATGTGTCAGAGGGAAGATCTTCCTGACTTGTGTTTGCTTGCCCTTCCCTCTTGCCTCTGAGTTGCTTTGCTCTGTTGCTGCTGCTGGGGTTGATTCCTTTGCTGAGAGTAGAACCAGCAGCTGTCTAGGAAACTTCCAGACTTCTGGAGCCAGAGTAGGACTACTGTCTCGTGGTCTCATTGCCAATTATGGACCAAGTGAGACACAGCTATGGGGAGAGACAGCTGTGGGGAGAGACAGCTGTGGGGAGAGACAGCTATGGGGAGAGACAGCGATGGGGAGAGACAGCTGTGGGGAGAGAGCTATGGGAGAGACAGCTATGGGGAGAGACAGCTGTGGGGAGAGAGCTATGGGGAGAGACAGCTGTGGGGAGAGACAGCTGTGGGGAGAGACAGCTATGGGGAGAGACAGCTATGGGGAGAGACAGCTATGGGGAGAGACAGCTATGGGGAGAGACAGCTATGGGGAGAGACAGCTATGAGGAGAGACAGCTATGAGGAGAGACAGCTATGGGGAGAGACAGCTATGGGGAGAGACAGCTATGGGGAGAGACAGCTGTGGGGAGAGAGCTATGGGGAGAGAGCTATGGGGAGAGACAGCTGTGGGGAGAGACAGCTGTGGGGAGAGACAGCTATGGGGAGAGAGCTATGGGGAGAGACAGCTGTGGGGAGAGAGCTATGGGGAGAGACAGCTGTGGGGAGAGACAGCTATGGGGAGAGACAGCTATGAAGAGAGACAGCTGTGGGGAGACACAGCTATGAGGAGAGACAGCTGTGGGGAGAGAGCTATGGGGAGAGACAGCTGTGGGGAGAGACAGCTATGGGGAGAGACAGCTATGAAGAGAGACAGCTGTGGGGAGACACAGCTATGAGGAGAGACAGCTGTGGGGAGACACAGCTGTGGGGAGAGATAGCTATGGGGAGAGACAGCTGTGGGGAGAGACAGCTATGAAGAGAGACAGCTGTGGGGAGAGACAGCTATGGGGAGAGACAGCTATGGGGAGAGACAGCTGTGAGGAGAGACAGCTGTGGGGAGAGACAGCTATGAAGAGAGACAGCTGTGGGGAGAGACAGCTATGGGGAGAGACAGCTATGGGGAGAGACAGCTGTGAGGAGAGACAGCTGTGGGGAGAGACAGCTATGAAGAGAGACAGCTGTGGGGAGAGACAGCTATGGGGAGAGACAGCTATGGGGAGAGACAGCTGTGAGGAGAGACAGCTGTGGGGAGACACAGCTATGGGGAGAGACAGCTGTGGGGAGAGACAGCTGTGGGGAGAGACAGCTATGGGGAGAGAGCTATGGGGAGAGACAGCTGTGGGGAGAGAGCTATGGGGAGAGACAGCTGTGGGGAGAGACAGCTATGGGGAGAGACAGCTATGAGGAGAGACAGCTGTGGGGAGAGACAGCTATGAGGAGAGACAGCTGTGGGGAGAGACAGCTGTGGGGAGAGACAGCTGTGGGGAGAGACAGCTATGAAGAGAGACAGCTGTGGGGAGAGACAGCTATGGGGAGAGACAGCTATGGGGAGAGACAGCTATGGGGAGAGACAGCTATGGGGAGAGTCAGCTATGGGGAGAGACAGCTGTGAGGAGAGACAGCTGTGGGGAGAGATAGCAATGGGGAGAGACAGCTGTGGGGAGAGAGCTATGGGGAGAGACAGCTGTGAGGAGAGACAGCTGTGGGGAGAGATAGCAATGGGGAGAGACAGCTGTGGGGAGAGAGCTATGGGGAGAGACAGCTGTGAGGAGAGGCAGCTGTGGGGAAAGACAGCTGTGGGAAGAGACAGCTATGAGGAGAGACAGCTGTGGGGAGAGACAGCTGTGGGGAGAGAACTATGGGGAGAGTCAGCTGTGGGGAGAGACAGCTGTGGGGAGAGACAGCTACGGGGAGAGACAGCTGTGGGGAGAGAGCTATGGGGAGAGACAGCTGTGAGGAGAGGCAGCTGTGGGGAGAGACAGCTGTGGGGAGAGACAGCTGTGGGGAGAGAACTATGGGGAGAGTCAGCTGTGGGGAGAGACAGCTGTGGGGAGAGACAGCTACGGGGAGAGTGAGCTATGGGGAGAGACAGCTATGAGGAGAGACAGCTGTGGGGAGAGACAGCTGTGGGGAGAGAACTATGGGGAGAGACAGCTATGGGGAGAGTCAGCTATGAGGAGAGACAGCTATGGGGAGAGACAGCTGGGGGAGAGTCAGCTGTGGGGAGAGACAGCTGTGGGGAGAGACAGCTACGGGGAGAGACAGCTATGGGGAGAGACAGCTGTGGGGAGAGACAGCTATGGGGAGACTACTCTGATTGGTAAGGCACGCAACCTCAAGGACCTAGTGAATATCAGATTCTCAGCTGCTCCAGAGGGAATTAGCTCTTGTTACTAATTTAAAACTGACTTTACATATGCACATATATCGTATCCTATTTATTATATACAATATATATAATATTTTTTAATCCTCTTGGTTATTCTCCTCTGGAACCCTAACTGAAACAGCCACCTTTTCCAATGCTCTGAGATAGATAGATGCATGGTAGACAAGGGGAAGAGCTGCTTCTCCAAAGACCTTGTGAGTGTTTCCTGGGTGTATCCTCCATCTTTCTTAAGGAGTGGGCAATGTGGTGAGAAGAACAGGGCAGTGCCCCACCTGACATTTCTATCCAAAGCCTTTGCATTTTCTGTTTTTTTCCCTTGCATTATTAAAAATAAAACCAATTTATAATTAACCTTCAATAAACATACTTTGATACAAATCTGTAATCTCACAGAGAAGCTAAGTTTCCATATCAACCTGTGAAGATTTACACTGTCGTTTATTTGCCTTAATATTTTGGAGGGTACATGGAGGGCATGCAGCTTTGCTATGTGGTATCAGTTGCTCTGGAAACCATTTTATAGCCCAGGCCTTGACCTGGTGAGCTACCTGCCTGAGCATTTGCCGCCACACCACAATCTGCCCTAATGTTTTAATACATTCAAACATTAAATAAGTTAAGCATTATAATGATTTTCATTAAAAAAAAAAAAAAGACTAGCTCAAGGCAACCTAAGACTAGGCAGGTGGAAAGTAGATTCTTACCATCTTCCTGTCTACCAGCCTTGTCACGTGACTTTCAGAGTCTTTCTGTCAAATATTGGAAAAAAAAAAAAAAACTTTTCTCTCAAAATCAAAGAACAAAAACAGGATAAGGTAGACAAAGATAAGAGATTACCCTTTTCTGGGGTGGGTTTGCACGGCAGAAGTTACCACAGCACAGCATGCAATCCCAGCCTCTGGCCTCCATCTTTGGAGGCCCCTCCCCTGTGCCCCTGGAACCTTGACTCCTCCCCAGGAAAGGTCAAGACCACTCCCACAGGCTATTTAAACTGTTTCCCAAAAAAAAAATAAACACATGGTTATCCCTCTTCCTCTCCAGTGGTTGCAGGTGGCAGCTTTCTGTTACCCTTAGGGCCACCTGGGAGCACAGGTGTCTAATTAAACCTAGATATCTTTTAATTTGGTCTGATTGTGATTATTTTGCTTCGGCAGAGCGGTGGTCACCACTTGTTCGACACTGCCAGGTTCCAAACCCGCCAGGAAAATAGAGATGACCATGTGCGACAATCTGACAAGGACTGGCCTCGACAAAATCCCCTCTTACCAGGGTAGGAGCATGGGAATTGAAGATATATAAATAAAGGATACGAAGACACATAGAATAACAAGACAGAAACCTTAAAACAGTACTGGGAGGGTATTCCAGGGATTACTGAAACTCTGAAATCCCTGCGTTTATTTTTCCACAGGTTTTATACCCAATGTAAACTGGGGGAGAAGGTAACAAAAGACTTTATTAACATGATACAAAGGATAACTCACATAGTCAATGGCCTTATCACTCTGAACACTCTGAACATCAAATCTTTAGCATTCTGTCCTCTAGGTAGCTGAGGTATCCCAAGTCACATACACTGAAGACTGCGCTTCCCTAGGTGACCTCATAGTTACAATGGAAGGAGCAGAAATATATTTGCATATCCTGACCACCTGTCAGGATGGCACCGAGCTTTCTTAACTTCAAAAGAGCCAGGTAACCACCTCCTTAGTTAGAAGGTGCAATTAAGCCTGTTAGTCTCCAAACTCTGACCTTCAGACAAGGTGGAAATGAGTCTGCATTCTTCAACCTCCCCAACAATCCTAGATCTCAAATAATCACCAGGAGAAACTCTGGCAAATGGACTCTCAAATGATGCCATTGCGCGTCTATAGACCACACTCCAGGCCAGAGCCTCACTGGCACAGGGTCTCGCTCCCTGTCAATCTCTATGGTCAACACTGAACATCTGGAGTTTGCTAATCACTTTGCCTGTAAACCCACGCTCCTTCACCACTGATCTGCACAGGTGCACGCTGCTGAGCTATGGACTAGGAGACCTGGGTAGTGAGGGTACTGAAGACATGAGCTTGGTGAAGGCCAAGAACCACGGCTTTGCCCAGCAGAAGGACAGTGCTTGTGCTGAGCATTTACAGCCTCGGGTTCAGGAGGACAGAGAGAGTTCAGGATGCCCCCTGACCCTGCTTCCCTGCAGCTCCCTGTGCTGCAGGATCCCCAGGGAGGCTCTTGTCTGTCACTTGTGTGCCCTGCCTGGAGGACCCTGGGACGGCTAAGGGCTGTTCACCAAAGCTGTCCATCAGCTCACTACAGTTCCTGCTGGAAGAGAAACGGAAACACCTCAACAGGTGCTGAGGGATGTGGAGCCGAACCAACTCTCTGCAGCTCAGTATCAAACGAGCATCCGGCAGGAAGGAAGCTCAGTCCTTCCTGGTCTCTTCCAGGTCCAGGAGTTGAAACTCTCCAGAGCAAAGTAAGAGAAAGACCATGCTGTTGGCCTGTATAATACTGCTCTTTGCTAAGATAAAGTAGGGTTTTAATAAGATCCAACTAGGTTAAAGATCACCTTCAGAGTATTACAAAGTAGATGCATGCTAGGGAGAAGGGCTGTTTCTCTACAGCATTTAAATTTACAAGTTGTGTGAGACTCATGAGTGGACAGTCTCACTCATGAGTGGACAGTCTCTCTCATGAGTGCATAGTCTGAAGAGAATGAGAGATCTGTTCCTCACCTAGCATTTCTATCCAGATCCATATGTCATCTATACTTTCTCATGCATCTTTAAAAGTAGAGGTGATACAGAATCTTCAACCTTTGATGCACAATTTGAAATGATGCCCACAAAAATAACAAATTCACTTATCCATTTCCTTCCAATATGTCATTTAGTGGATAGTGAGAGCACTAGACATTTTGCTTAGAGAATTCTGTGTACACTACAGTGGGAACAACTGCCCCAGACAGTGTACTACCTCGCTTTAAATAAATGAGGGAAAACTAATGGTTATCCACGTCTGTACCCACAGGAGCCATAGCATGAGACCAACAGGGAAGGTGTCATGGTGTAACTGTGCTGGCAGGAGAGCAGACGTTCTAAGGAGAAAGGTTTGTCACCTCTATTTCACTATCTGAGTATTGATACAACAAACCCAAAGAATAACATGTGCCCAGGAGTCAGCCCCACCCTTGGGGAGGAAAAAGGCTGAAGCCCTGGGACTGTCAGACACATGATGGCCTGAGTATGGCAAACATGGCACTGGCAGGCTTTGCCCTTTCCCCTTCCTCTCTCTTGCTCAACCATTAGACTATATTCCTAAAGCTGGCCATCTAGGGTTTTCACCTTACTGGCCATTTTGCTATGCCTGACTCATTCTTGAGGTTGATCACCACAGTCCAACTCTCAAAACATCAAGGTCCAGGAATCTAAATTCCTTATTTTGACCAACCTAATTAAAATACTCAGTCAAAACTTACCAAGTCATCCTGGCTCATTCTAACACAGACCTCCCTTTTCCCACTTAAAACTAACACTTGCAAAGCTGTTTGCTGCTGGGTCTGCCTGATTCATATTCTCCCACTTTGTCTTTTTGCCTTGCTTAGTAAAGGATCTCTTCGTGTTTGGTTTGTGCTTGGGAATTGGTGTTTGGGTGTTTGGGTCTATGCCTAATCTGCTGTCCAGAGGGGAGCACCCTGAAGTACGCAGGTCCCTTTAGAGCATTACTACAAAGAAGGCAGAGAGAAAGGAAGATTCTTTCTCTCCTTGAATTTGCCAAATCACAAATAAATCCATTTGTTTAATCAGTTTGTTTTCTAGTTTTCTTAAGCAGTGGCATGAGGAAATTCTGTGAAATGAAATGAAAATTTCCATTTTTCATGTGCATCGGTGTTTGTGTTTGTGTGTTTTGAACATCTGTTACCTTTCTGCAAGTGAGCAGGCACACGTGTATGTGTGTGTATGTGGGAGGTGTGGGGTGTGGGTGTGTGTTTGTACTCATGCTCATTTGTGCTCCCCTGCATGCAGGAGACTGAGGTTGGTGTCAGGAATCATCCTCCATCGTCCTCTTTACTGTGTCAGGATCTGTCAGTCAAACACAGAGCTCATCAACATGGCTGATCTCACTGTCCCGTTCCTCTCGGGATAGCCTGTCCCTGGCTTCTGAGGCTGGAATTACAGGCCAGCTGCCAATAGGCATTTAAGTGAGTTGGCACTCACACTTGGAGGCAAAGCACTTTAACCACTGAGGCATCTCCCCATCCATGATTTATTAATCTCCAGTGCCACCCGGTAACAGGAAAATCCCTCATATGAGATCAGATTTCAAAACAAAATGGAGGTCACCAGTGGCCCCCAGTATGTCCTCTGTCTGTGAGTGGCCAATTTTCTCTACAGAACTCCCCCCAGATGGAAGCTGCATACAATGCTCTCTTCCTGATCTTTTATCTTTGATTGAATAAACGAGCCTGAGCACTATAAGCTTTAACCTGTATTTTCTTCACATTTTAAAGACAAAATAGAAATTTAGAAGTTTTCTAAAGAGAAGAGACATCAGAGAACTGTGTGGAGGTAGTTCACGCCTTTAATCCCACCTGGCACTTCAGAGGCAGAAGCAGGTGGATCTCTGGTCAACAGAGAGTTCTAGGAGAGCAAGTTCTACATAGAGAAACCCTATTTTGGTGCTGATGGGGAGAGACTTCAGAAAGAAGTGATCCTTGATGAGCCAGAGAAAATCATTTTATCTTTCAATTTCTATCTACCCTGACATATGTAATACACAACTTAGTTTCTCTACATCTAGATTCCCCTTTCAGTAAAGAGGGTAGAATCCTGGTTTCTTCAAAATCTGTCATTGCATATATAGAGAATTATGTTTAGCTTCTATTATGTACCAGTTGCACCTATACACATGGAGACACCATCATGTGGGACACAGAGTAAGAGTCATAATCTCAAATGGATCTCCCAAGGCAATCCAGTGGTACATTCTCTTCAAGAAAAATATGATGATGTCATTACTTCAGCCCTGCACATTTATTTACATCATTTTGAATACAGGAAAGGAAGGGCCTTCTAGGAACTAGAATATAAAGTACATAGAAGGACCACTCTTGGGCACACATAAGTTATAAAAGTGTCCTTGAGAGACCTCTGCAGGCCCAGGCATGATTCTGGGACTACTGAGGGAGTAGGCCTGAGCCTCCTATCTTAATATTAATATTTTCAATATCATGTGGTTAGCAGGAAAATGACATATATACAAGTAACATTTTATATTCTGAGAATCTTCTATCTATATAATTAAGAGCACGTGCACTCACACATGTCCACAAACACAACATTTAAAGAAAAAGGGCCCAAAGGTCATGAATTTAAGAGAGAGCAAGGAGCTGGGTACATGGGAGAGGTTGGAGGGAGGAAAATTATGTAATTGTATTTTAATTTAAAATAAAAACAATTTAGCAATAAATAAGAATAAAATATGTAGTTTTGTTTTGCACACTAGTTTGTTATTTATTTGGGATCTATCCAAGGATTCTTTGATTAACAGTGTCCTCGAGTATTTGGGCCTTTGAAGTGGTGTCTATGGAAAACTCTTCTTGCTTTATATAGAATGTGACCAAGGACACTGTCTCCCAATGAACACAAAAACTAAGTGGAGTGGTAATACTTTGCATTCGAACTTTGGTGGAAGAACATTCTTACTTCTGACAGAAGGAAGGCATGCAAATGATGAGATGGGGATCAGGTCTAGGCACCAAAAGTTCAAGTAATAGACACTCTGTGTATGTTTAGTTATGAAAATAACAGGAGGCCACTGAAGAGCTTTCAGTAAAAGAAGGGCAGATTATGGCACATTTTAAAGGTCACCACTTGATGCTGTCACTGGCCACATTGGGTAGGAGAAAGGTACATTAGAGTAAAGTGTGAGAGAAATGCGCTAGTGCAAAATAAGACGGACTGTGCACGGTCCAGGATGAGTATGAGCAGAGTCAGACAAGGAGAGCATGCAGACAGTGGTACAGATGCAATAGGGAAGGAGAGCCAACGAAAGGACTGCATGGTGCCTCACTTCTGAGGCTGGAATGACAGGCAAGCTGCCACCCCACCAGGCATTAAGTGAAGTGGCACTCACACATGGAAGCAAAGAACTTTAACCAACAGAGCAATCTCCCAGTCAGGGTTTATAAGCCTTAGTTGTCAGCCTGTTACAATGGAATATTAGTTGTAAGCTTGCTGTACAAAATGCAGGTGTTATGACCTGTTGGCCTGGTCTGTCACCTGGGTACTACCCTGTCCCTTTAAAAGACAAGCCTCGCCATCTTCCAACCTCACCTTCTGCTGAGGCAGCTGGATCTTCCTTCCCTCTCTCTCTCTCCCTTCCCTTTTTTTCTGTAATCCACTAAATAAATACCCACAGTCTCTGCATGGTGTCTATCCATCTCTCACCCACGGTGGCTCCTTGTGGAACCAACTGGCCTGCCAACATGCCAAGGTCTCTCACCTGCCACCTCCCACCCACCTGGGACCCACAGAGGCCATGGATGGTGGGAACCAGCTGATCCTCATGGCCCGCTGCTGCCCCCCGGGGAACTGTGCTATTTTATCAAAACTATTACATTGGTGCTCTGTGACTCTGCCAGGCTCTATCCACATTCCCTCCCACCCACAGGTGGGCAAACTGAGGACACATGAAACCCTGGGCTCAGGTGCCGGGTATCTGCCTGAGCGCCAACCTTTACACACACCACCGGCTTTGATTGGTGAGTTTTCCCCTTCCAGTCAGCTTAACCATTTCTCTGAACCCAAGAAATTGACCACTGAGCTCCCAGAAATCCTCTGGTGTTCCTAGAAACAGGGGGATTGTCCCCAACCACAACCTTCACAGCTGTGGTTGAGCCCCTCACTGACCATTCATCTCTGCTTGCTTCCCATTGCTAAAAACATGATCGGACTACCCACGTTAGTCCTCCCACGCTAGCACTGCACACTCTGAGCAGTGCATTCACTTTAGGGCCCAGGCTCCCTTGGATTTTTGTTGTTGTTGTTCTTTTTTGGTTTTTTTTTTTCGTCCTCTTTTCTTTTCTCTTGGACCACTCGTAAGTGGTCCCCACTGTGAGAGACCACCCAGGACAGCCTCTAGCCTCTGGCTTCAGAGTCGCCCAGACCAGGGCCAGTCAGCTTCATTAACAACCCACCTGTAGAGAGAAGGTGTTCTTCTATGGGCCTTGGGTATTCATTGCGGGGAGGGGGGGGGCTAAAAACATGAGCAGACCACTCAAAGTGGTCCTTAGACTGTTAAGATGTGTGTGTGTTGTTGTTGTTGTTCTTTACAGACCTCTCGAAAGTGCTCCTCACCACTGTAAGGACTACTCAGAGCAGTCCTCGCCCCTGAGCCAATGGGCTAGGAATCAGCTCGGCTTTCTTATCAAACCCGCGCTAGCCTGGAGACGTCCAGCTAGTTGCCCTGGGGTTTTCATCGTTCTCACGTTTTTCAGCTATGAAAAACCAAGCACATTTCTAACTTTTACCAGAAGATGGCTAAATTTAATAGTCGCACCATGTGGACAACCATGGCTGTTGCCATTTTCTTTGAGCTTAACAAAGTGAGGAGCCTGAGGTTCTGCCCCTAGCCATAGAGCACCAGCAGTAGGCTCTCCACATGATGTTCCACCCCAGCCAGCTTCCTTTCACTCACTTTTCATTTAACTATGTGTCTATAAAACTTAAATTCAACTGGGTGTGAATGCACGAATATTTACTGTTAAATGTTATAATTGCCTGTTCATTGCATCTCATTCCAGACTACAAAAATAGTAAGTCTCATGTTTTAAATTGGAATGTTCTTTTAAGTCTCTTACAAAAATACAGTATATTTAATCTAACCCTGCTTTAAAATATATTAAGCTGTTCTGTACTATTGTTAATTCTACCATTAACCTTCTATTGGAAACAGTTTTTTTCTTTTTTCTTTTCTTTCTTTTTCTTTTTTTTTTTCTGTCTTTTACAAGTACAAATCTTACCTGTTAAGTTGAGAGCCAATACAGTCAAGCTTGGACCCAGCTCTCCAGGCAGATTCTATAACTTATTCATACCCGGTAAACAGCCCTCAGCTGCCCAAAAACAATAACAAAGACAGCAGAGGGAAGTGCTCCTTGTTGGATCAGAGATAACTATTTTTAATTTTCTTTTATTATTATTATATTTTTAACATTTAAAACAATTTTAAGATCATATATATTTTTATTATATTCTTCCCCTCCTCCAAGTACTTCCAGATCCTCTCCTCCTCCCTAGCTATCAAACTCCAAGCCCTTTCTTAAAAAATAAAAACTCAATATAAGAACAAAACTCCCCAAAACTAAGAAAAATAAAGAAATAGAGAAAAATAAAGAAAATCAATAAAAAAGTAAATAAAGAAAAAAGATGGCACAAGTTTCAGAGGCCCACTCATGCACATACTCAGGAATCTCATTAGAGCTGGAAGCACACAGAGGAGCTGGTGCAGACCCCTGCAGGCCCTGTGCCTGCTGCTTCAGTCTCTGGGAGCTCTTCTGAGCTTTACTCATGGTGATTTAGATGTTTTCTTGGTGTCTTCCATCCTCTCTCGCTCTAATGTTCTTTCCACATCCTTTTCTGTGGAGTTCCCTGAACTCTGAGGGGAGGGATTTGATGGAGACATCCCATTCAGGGATGTGTGCTCCAAGGTCTCTCACTCTCTAGGTAATCTCTGACTGTAGGTTTCTGTATTTGTTCCCATCTGCAGCAGGAGGAAGCTTTTCTGATGATAGCTCAGCAACACACTGATTTATGAGTATAGCATAATATCATCAAGCCATTTTATCATTACATTTTCCCCCTTTTTAAACCAGTATTATTTGGTTTTACCCTAATAAATAGTCCTGGGCTATTTGTTCTCAGGTTCTTGATTAACCAAGCAGTGTCTTTCATTTTGTGGAGCTGGTTACTGTCACAAGCTTTGTGCTACCATAGTCTTAGCATATTTTGCAGGCAGTAAACTATTGTAGACAAAGGGTTTGTGACCGGTTTGGTGTGTATGTTTCTCTTTTGAGAGCATGCAGAGTACCTTCCTGTAGTAAAGACACTGAAACATAGGGATAAAGCCTATTTGTAGGCATCGACTTGACATCTCCAAGTTCAGTGAGTAGTATCGTGGGGTGTTAAGCAATGGAGCCTTGGACTCAGTTTGTGGGGAGAATCCTAAAGTCTTGGCAATACCCTGGCTTGTTTGGGGATTCCATGGAGCACTTTGAGCAACAACCCTTATTTTTCAATTCCTGCCTACCATGAAATATTTAATGTACAACTTGGTCACTGTTCCTAGAGTCTACATTCAACAGAGAGAACAGAAATTCTGGTTTCCTCAAAAGTTGTCATTTCGTTTACAAAAGAAGAATTTTCAGCTTCTAGCATGAGTCAGCTGAGCCTATAGGTATGAAAAACATGTATGGAAACAGGGCACAGAGAAAGAGCCATGGCCTCAAGCTCATCTCCTATGTCAACCCAATGGTCCTTTCTCTTCAAGAACAAAATAATAATGTCATCATTTCTAATCTTATCCCTGTATATTTATCTACATCATTTTCCATCTGTGCTGAGTAGGGCCTCCTAGGAACTAGAATGAAATGTGCATGGAAAATTCACTCTTGGGAACACATAAGTTTTAGAAATGTCATTGAAGTTTTATGATGAGTAAATATTGCTTTTGGAATAAGGCCAAGAAAATGTTCATTTCAAGTCCCATATAACAGTCAATGTGAAGGAATGGAAGAATCATTTACAACAAAGGCTTTCACTACCAATGGGGAAAGGTAGAACAAAGGACTCTCAACTTTCTCTAGTCCATGTGTGGGACTTGCACACGAATCCCAAGGGTTGAGAAGCATTCGTTCTGAAAATATGGAAGGAGGGATTTAAGAGAGGAAAGTCAGTGACTTGTTCTCTGAGTCACAGCTTGGCACTTTGGGAAAAAATGAAAAACAGTCCAGAGACACAGTAAGCTCCATACATATAAACTTAGTTGTTCATTATCTCACCTCACATCCTTCCTCGCAGAATAATTAAACCCTAATTAAGCTTGAAATAACTTCTGAGCAAAGCAGATGTAGTAATTGTGGAGATGGGGAAGCTGTACTTCAGGGACTGGGGCTCTGCAGAGGCCTTTCTTCCCCGTCACTGTGACCACATGACACTTGAAGTCTGCAATACCTGACAGCAGCAAAGAGCCTCACAAATCCTGAAGTACAAATATGACCTGACAAGTGTCACCTTCCCAGAGCCGCTCCAGATCCTGTCTGCACCACAGAGGTCCAGGTGAGTACACAGAGGTAAGACCTTCCATCCCCTCAGCTGTGCCATGGAGAGTTTCATGAAAGCAGAAGACTCTCTCTGACTAATCCAGGGAGTAGGCGAGAGGCTCTGTGATCCTCAGGACCTCCACTTTCCTTCTGGCCCTGGCACCGGAAAGATCAAAGGAGACTAGTTCCCGGAGATACAGAGATGGAACAGAAATGCTGAGGGATCGCTATCCATTCTCAGACTGGAGTACCATGACAGAGCTCTGGCTGGGTCTTTGATTAAGGTTTCTTCCTTGTTTTTTTTTATTATTTGTTTGCTTGTTTTTTTAATTTATTTGTTTGTTTTTCTTAAAGGAATCATTAGTATATAGAAGATTTTCAGATGTCTGTCAAACCCTGGAGACAATCATGACACACTCCTGTAATATCAGCACTAGAGAGACTGAGGCAAGGGAATTATTGTTCTGGGCTAGCCTGGTTTGTATAGAGAGACTCTGTCTCAAAAATAACAAGACAAAAGAAAAATAAATTTTCTTGTTTTAGCCACTGTGTTTGCCATCATTGACTCCTACAGCATCACCAGTGTCTGTAACATTGTTTCTTTTCAGGTTTGATGCATTTCCACTTTTCAAATATTGGCAGGTGTTTTCTTTAATAATAACATCATAACTCCTAATTTACAGACGGTTTTCTGTAACATGAGTGGGGCCTGTTTGCTTGTGTTTCTGTCCTGCCCGGCCCCCCAGATGTTTAGTCCCAAAGAAAAATCACACACAGAGAACTCCGTAAGTTATAATGCTGATTGGCCCATTAGGTCAGGCTACTTATTAGCTAACTCTTACATCTTGATTAACCCATTTATCTGATCTATTTTAGCCATGTGGCTCCGTACCTTTTTCAGTGGGGCAGCTCACATCCTGCTGCTTTGGTGACCTGGGTAGGAGTGGGAAGAATCAACTTCCTCCTCCCGAGAATTCTCCTGTTCTCCTTGCATCGTTTCCACTTCCTGTCTGGTTTTCCCGCCTACACCTCCTGCCTGGCCAATCAGCATTTACTTAAAACATGATTGACAGAATACAGACAATTCTCCCGTACCAGTTTTCCTTCTATATCCATTCTTTGTCTCTGTAGTCTATCACATAATATTATGCATACTTATATCAGGTACAGTCTTCGAATGCCTGCTGGTGTGGAGAAACATAAACTAGTAAATGTATGAGTTATTACCAATCTTGAGAATTTCTGATATAATGAATCAAGGCTGTGAAACATGCTGAAATACCTCATTTTAGTTTTACCCCAGCACTAATCAGCAAAGACAAATAACCTGTTTTGCTTTTGTTTGCTTGGTTTTAGAAAACCATGACGGATGAATGTAACCTACATCAGGTTATTGGAGTTTATTCCCAGACAATGGATCATCAATTTATCTAAACACAAGCCCATTCTGTCTTTCAAATTAATTTCCTTTAGCATTTTCCAATATAATGTGGAAATAAATTGTGTCTCCCTCCTGGGACAGTGCATTCCAGTAGAAGGAATCACTTCTTAGAAGATCAGAATCTGTTCTGAAATGTGATTGAAACTTGGGGAACAGAAAGGGAAGATCAGAAAAGTAGGAATTCTCAGGATATCAAACATTAAACAAACAGAAAAAAAGTTAATATTTTCCATCAGTATTTGAGGTGAATTATTGAAGGAATTTTTAGAGATTCTGACCTCTCTGACTAAACACTTAATGTTTATTCTAAATGTGCTAATGAATGCTGATGTGTTTGGTATTAATATCTGGAGCATATTTCATTATGTGTAGATATTTGGGGTAGTGTTGTGATTCCTAGGACGTACCGATAATACAGGCAACAATTACACCTCTGTCAGAGGAGCAGTTGAAGAAAAATAACTGACATTTCTAGAGTCATTTAGCAATATAAACTAAAACTGGGAACATGGCTCAGTTTATGCAGGACACAGGTGAGATCATCAAGACATAGACATCTAAAACTATCCTGTGAGTTTCACAGGAAGAAGAGCAGTGTGAACAGAGGCATTCCTAGTACTCAGAACACACAAACTCATGAATTATGCAGATTCCTCTTATTCTAGAAAAAGCATCCAAAGCTTACCACAAATCCCTGAGAAATGAGAATGGAGTTCCTGGACATGAAGAATAGAATCCTGCTGAGGTTGAAAGTTCTGGAATAAGCTCAGACTGACGTAGAACAAAGAAGCCTGCCTGATCAACAGTTTGGAAAAGAAACAGAAGGAAAAGCAGGCTGTAAAGCAAGCTGACATAACTGCAGCTCACAAGGCCCCATGGAGACAAATGCCACCATAACTTCTTCAACAGGAGAACTCCTACTCATCCCAGTATGCCTAAACCTACTGTACTGTATGTAGCCAATGCTGAGGAGTCAGAAGTTGTTAACTGCACTCAGCTTACCACAGCACCTAACACCTCATTAAACCCTTCTTCCATCCTCCTCATTTTCTCCCCTAGTGAAGAGCTGATCCCTGCTTCCTGAGATGCCCTGAGGCCACTCACTGGAGTCACAAATGCCCTGAACTCATCCACTGGAGTCACGGCTCTCTGCTACCCCCTCTCCTAGGAAGAACTACAGGGTTCTGCTAGACACACTCCTTAGCTGCAACCTGGTGGGTCCACGAATTTTTTGGCTATCTTGTTATGACTCAGCTTTTAATGTCAGGTCCTAAATTGAAAGGTCACACAATTTGATTTGACATTGAGGATTACCTTAAAAAATAACCAGTAACATGTATATGGAGTGAAGTCACAGAATGATCAACATAGAAACTTTTAAAAATTAGGCTATAGGAATAGAAGCTTTAAAACTTCGAAGGCAAAGACAAATCTAGAAATTGTTATATTAGTCAAGACGCAGAAAAGAAAGGAATATCAGACAAAGGAGCAGGCAGTGTGGAGGGTAAAGTTAGCAGAGCTGAGAGATGTTACAGGTGTTGACTCAGCAGGGTTTCCCAGTGTCTGTGTGATGTGGGGAAGCAGACAGGCTCAGCATGAATCTCAGATTTCGGGAAATATGAAATAGAATGAGAAACAGAGGAAGAAATTTTGGTTGGAGAATCTTGGAGTTCAATTCACCTATGCTGAAAGTTAACTAAGATAATCCACGCATGCAAAGAGAAACACACACACACACACACAGCTTCAACAAGTCGATTTTGCTAGTGTAGAGCTCAAAAATAAAATATCTTTAAAACTTTAAATTTTGAAAAGCAGTTACCAAACTCACTCGTTAGAGCACACACAATATGCCAGGGTCCGCGGTGGGGAAAAAAGGAGGCATGTCAAGAACCTAATCTGCAACATTACATGTGTCCACCGCTGCCTCTTGTACACTAGAAAATACTATTATGTAAAATGTGCTTTTCAGGTCCATGTCTAACATTACTGACGCTTTCTTGAACAAGCATTTGCATTCCTTGAACAAGTTTTTCTACCTAGGAAAGAAGAAATGGTTTTGAAATTTATTAAGGAAGCAACTTTCCTCTTCATGATTGTGCTTGGCACTCTGGGGAACATTTCTATTTCTGTGAATTATATGTTCAGTTGGTGGGGAAGCTCCAAGAAGAAACCCATACACCTTATTCTCATCCACTTGGCTTTTACAAGCATCATAATCCTTCTTGCGAAAGGATTGCCAAAGACAATGGCAGATTTTGGTTTAATAAGCTATGTAGATGCCATAGGATGTAAGATTATTGTTTACCTGGAGAGGGTGGCCCGTGGTGTCTCCATCTGCACCAGCAGTCTCCTCACTGTGGTCCAGGCCATCATCATCAGTCCAGGAGCATCCCAGTGGAAGAGGCTCAGACCAAAGTCTGCATGGTACATCTTTCCATTCTTTTCATTATTTTGGGTGCTCAGTGCTTTAATAGGTATGAAACTAATCCTTTCCATCACAAGTACAAGCCTGAATATATCACAGTTAAAGAGTGACAGTAACTGTTATTTTATACAAGAAAGTCAGAAAACAAAATGGATTGTTTTCCCTCTCATGGTGCTGAGAGATGCTGTGTTTCAGGGAGCCATGGGAGGGGCCAGTGGCTACATGGTACTTCTTCTCCATAAGCACCACCAGCATGTCCTCTACCTTCAGAACTCCAAGTGTCTCTACAGAACTCCCCCTGAGCTGAGAGCTGCTCAGAGTGTCCTCCTTCTGATGATCTGTTTTGTTTTCTTCTATTGGACAGATTGTGTTGTTTCTCTATTTTTAAGTCTCTCTTTAGTGGACAATTCCTTGATGGTAAATATTCAAGTATTTATGACTCTGGGTTATGCAACATTTAGCCCCCTTGTGCTGGTTCACAGGAATGGGCTTCTGCCTGAGGACTACTGCATGCTCAGGAGGAGAAAATTTCTCTCTCTTTTATCTGTTCAATTAGTGTGAAAAAGATCTCAGTCCTGCAATATTGTCAGTAGACAAAGTTTTACAAAGTAGTTTAATCATGTGTTTATTCTCAATCTTCCTGGTGACTTGGAGCCTTGAGTGGAGAGAGTGAGGGAGACCATAACAAATTATAGTGACATAGAAACCTCATTTTCTGCATTGCCATCTTATTGAAGGTATTTAGGTTTTCTTTTTAACTTTCCTATATTTGTATTCATTTATTGTGTATGAATACTTTGCATGCAATTATATCTGTGCAGCACATGCATGCCTGGAATCTTCAGTTTCTGGGGAAAAAAAACATCAAATGCCATGTGATTGACTGAAGTTAAATAGATGTCTCTAAAACAAATTATGACTGCTAGAAATTGAATCTGGCTGCTCTGGAAGACCAACCAGCACTCTTAACTACTGAGCTATCTCTCCAGCACTGAGAAAGTAGCTTTCATTAGAATTTGTAGAACTCATTTCACACCTACCATGACTGGAAGTATGCAGAAGAATTTGGTGGATTGAATCACAATTCACCATGATTTTAACATGTTTGGTCCAAGAAATTCTTTTTCTTGCACCTGACGCTGTGCTTGCTAAATGGTAGTACCACAAGGCTATTTTGGGATACTTCAAACTGTCTGTAAGCATCCATCCATAGAAAAGATTTCATAGAATTGTGAAAGAATTACATGTACTCTGCATTGACTTCAGAGAAGCCCAATCAGTGCCCCAGTCACAGAAACTAAATGCCCTGAAACATTTCATTGGTGTAAATTCATAAATGTTCTCCAGGAATAAAGACTGCAGACATGGAATAAACTAGAAAACAAATTCACAGTAAACTTTCACATTATAGTGTCTATAGTTTCTATGTTGATTAAAAATGTGAATTTCCTTTTTGTGAGATGAATAAGTAGTGTGAGTGAAGCAGACTGAAGCTTGTTTGCAGCTGCCCTTTGTCAGTGCCCTGGTTGTTTCCCACAACACTATCCAGCTGTTTGTCACCAAAGAGCTGCGAAAGGATCTGATTCTACATCCATTTAAATGAAGGATTTTCTGCTTGATTTCTTAGATTTACACAACAAGAAGTTGACATGGTTCTAAGACTCTGATAGACCCATTCTGAAAAATACTTATTGATATAATCACTGAACATTAAACTGTTGATAGGTTTATGGCTTAATTTTTTAAAACTTATCAGTCATATCTGGCTAGAATGCCTATAAATATTTGAGTGCATTATGAATTTACTTTATAATGATGAATATATATCTTTTTTTTTTGCTTGGTTACACAGTATTATACAAAACTTTTAAGTGATCGGCATTACTCTGTGCTTTAACTTATAAATAGTTTGTTTTGTAATATAAATATTTATTTGTACCTATGTCTCTATATGAGCTTATGCCTCATTTTTAACAGGTGCCAACAAATTAAAAGAGAGAACATTGGGTTCCTGGAAGTTAGAGCTACAGGCAGTCATGACACCTATGATGTGGATGTTGAGGAAACAGGTCCACTGCAAGATGAGCAGGTCTCTGAGCATCCCTCCTGCTCTTTGTCTTTCTTATGTAAATGTGACTTGTTTGGAGTTAACATTCATTGCTTACCTTAGTCTCGCAGCTCTTTTGTGAAAGTCTTTCTCTAATAATTGATATAAATCACTTTCTAACTCAGTCTGTGTAATTTGACTCAAAAATAAGTAATATAAGATCATGGAGAAGGAGTAAGTGAAGCTACATTTAATCTGAATAATTAAGAGATTGCTCAACATTAAGAATATACGTGGGGGCTTTAAAACAATCTTTAAAATTTTTTTTAAAAGATAGACAAGAGATATATAATTGTTGACACAGCATGACCATGGATGGCCTGGACTTAAGTGGCACACAAAAGTGCTCTATTCAATTTCTCTCTAAAAGTTAAAGTGTGTTCAGAAAAAAATTGATTAAACATAAATTAAAATTTTAATACATGATGAAGCTTCTAAATGAGTATAGGGTAGTGAAGCCAAACTGAAAATGGGATTCAATAACACCCTTCAGACAAATCACAGATTTGACAGATGGATTAGTATAAATAACCTCATCATTTCCTTATGCTGAATGTATTGCTCATCACTAGCATGGACCTGTGGACATTATACTAAATGGAATACGTCAGCTGCATGTAGACAAATACCACACGATTTTACGAATAAGTGAAACCTAAATACAAAAGAGAATGAAATCTTCAGTGTGTGGTGTGCAGCCTACAGCCCTCAGAAACTACCTGCATATGGTTTTGGGTTTTGATTTTGTTGTTGTTGTTTTAAATTTTTTATTATTTAAAACAATTCTCTGGGAGGCAGAAGCAGGGGGATCTCTACAAGTTCTAGGTCAACCTGGTCTACAGAGTGAGTTCCAGGAAAGTCAAAACTACACACAGGAAACCCTATCTCAAAAAACAAACAAAAAATGCCAAATTTAAATATACTTTGATCATATTCTTCCACCCCTCCAAGTTCCTCCAGAACCTTTCCTCTTCCCTATGATAATCTCACAGACAACGAGGAGAAAGACCATGACCCAAATCACAACCATATTAAAGCAAATTTATTTGTGGACACATCAGAGCCAAGTCAACACTGTCTCCCCTAAGGCAGGGTTCGTAAGACCAGATCTGATTCAATTTTCCATACCTCGTTTATAGGGCAAAACCTCAAGGTGGGGGATGTTTCAAGGCAGCATGGTTAAAGCAGAGAGACCAGGAAGTTAAAATTTCACAAAGCAGTTGAGGAAATCTTAGAATGTGTGTTACAGAACGTTTCATGGTTATGGGGTAGGGCACAGCCAAGCTCTGAAACACAGACACACAAGTTTTACAGTCAACAGGCTTAACTTTGCTACAGACTTAAAATGGTTCCCGGGAACAAAGTGGAGTAGGGCTGGTTCCTCACCTAACCACCTCAACTTAAGTTCTTTCTCAAGAAACAAACCAAACACACACACACACACACACACACACACACACACACACACACACCCCAAAAAAGCAAAACAAAACAAAAAAGCCTAGCCACTCCTGAGCACAAAACCAGCCCTGACGTGGCTCCTTCCTGTCCCTTGACGAAAACCATTTCTTCACCTCCCGGCAGGAACAAATGATAGTTCATCTGTTAACCCTCATCCGCGTGGTTAGACCCTCATTTATTTATTCATTCTTTTTCAAACATAAGGAAATAAAATAAAATAAGACAAAACAAAAGCTATCACATCCAAGTTAGATGAGACAAACCAACAGAAGGAAATGAGCCCGACATAAGGCACAAGAGTCAGAGACCCACTCGTTTGTACTCTCGGGAATCCCATGAAACACTGAAATGGATAACGTAATATGAATGCAGAAGACATGATGCAGACCCATTCAGGCCCTGCGCATGCTGCCTCAGTCTGTCTCTGAGTTCATGTGAGCTTTGATCATGCTGATGTAGAAGGCTTTGTATTCTTGGTGTCCTCTGCCCCCTCTGACTCTCACATTCATTCTGCTTCCCTTCATCAAGGTTCCCTAAAGTCTGAGAGGAGGGATTTAGTGGAGAAATCCCATTTAGGGTTGAATGTTCCAGAGTCTCTTATTCTCTGCTTCGTGTCTGACTGTGAGTCTCTTTATTTGTTCCATCCGCTGTAATCGCCTCCATTGGTGAACCCTGTTTGTGGCTGGTTCCTCCATATAGTCAGAAATATGAAGACGTGGATTCAGAGCTTGCCAGTTATCATGACCTTCAAATTAAAAAAAAAAAACAAACAAACAAAAACAAAAACGGATTCACCCCAAATAGGGTAAAACCCTCAGTCAATAAGCAGCTAAGGCAGGAAGAAGTGGAGACTGGAATCTCAGGTGAAGCTGTGAAAATGGGCTCCACAGCTTCATGAGGACACTCTCCTGGCTACACCCAGTAGAGTATCTGGTTTTATTTCAACAATAGACTCTTTTGGACATCTGAATGGTTCCGTTCTAATTGTTGGGCTGGGATCTTAGCTAGGGTTACTATTGCTGTGATGAAACGCCATGACCAAAACAACTTTGGGAGGAAAGGTTTATTTTATTCACAGTTCCAGATAAAAGTCCATCATCTGTCAGGGTCCAGCCCCAACATACATTATCTCTTGGACCAGTGTAGAGGCGTGGGAATAACTGAGGCACAGTTCACACAGCGATATCAGAAAGGAGTCCCAGGGTTCATTCAAATCCCAAAGATCACCAGCATTTATTATCCAAACAGCTTTTATACCAAAAGGTAAACTGAGGGGGAAGTTCATTAGCATTCTGTTTACTGGGTGGTGAAACTTAGGTGAAGTCCACAGCTATGGCTGCTCTGTCACTAGACTGAGCCAACACCTCTTCCCAGGTGATCTCCATAACTATAAAGATGGAGCAGAATGACGGTAGCAACTCCTGACTCTTTGGGATGGCGACTGTTTGTCTGGAAAGGCTGGGTGGCCACCTTCTGTGAGGCCAGGTGCAAACTATGGCCTGAGAGTCTGGCCACCATACAATGTAGAAATATGGCCCTACAATCATCAAAAGAATTGAGGGCAGGAACCTGGAGGCAGGAGCTGATGCAGAGGCCATGGAGGTGTGCTACTTACTGGCTTGTTCCTCGTTGACTTCCTCAGCCTGCTTTCCTATAGAACCCAGAACCACCAGTACAGAGATGGCACCACCCACAATGGGCTGGGCTTTCTCCCATTTACCACTAACTAAGAAATGTCTTATGGAGGCATTTTCTCAGTTGAGGCTCCCTCCCCTGTGATGGCTCTAACTGTGTCAAGTTGACATAAAACTAGCCAGTATAGACCGCAACTGGAAAAACCAAACAGCTTGGCATAATATTAAAACCTAAAAATGCCACTTAATATTAAAGCACAGAATTAGTTTGGGATTCAAATATACCCCAGGAAATATTAAGACTATGAAACAAAGATATACAACTTGGAAGGAAAAGGCAACCTTAGAAGTCATTATGTTTAAAAGACAGCAGGGAAACTAATCAAACTAGAGGAACAGAGACTGCTCAGCAAGGAAAAGCACCTGCTGCCTAGCTGACAACCTGAGTTCCTTCCCTGGAACTGCATGGTAGAAAGACAGAACCAATTCCTGTGGATTATCCTTCAACTTCACACACACACACACACACACACACACACACACACATGCCATCACACATGTTTGTGCCAGCATATGTGCATACATGCACATAAAATGAATAAATGATTTTAACAATATAAAATTAGACACACAGTAGAAGTTGAAACATCCCTACAGTTTGAGATGTTAAAGAACTTGAAGCAACAGATCCCCCAAGTGTCTGTGCATGGGGCATATGGAAGATGAATCTGTTTAGCCCCTATATTTGGAATTAGATGAGAATATGATAGAAAGAAATAACAAAAGAAGGAACGAGTTAGAAAAGCATTTAGGTTCTATTCATCCATCCTGAGACTGGCCATAGAAAGGATAAACAAGAATCCAAACAATTTCATTTCCAACCATGGGGCTCAAAAACAGTGGTTAGAAAATTTGGATATTTATTATGTAATAATGTGGTGAATTGGATAAGAATGGCCCCCATAGGTCCCCATATTTGAATGCTGAGTCGCCAGAGACTGGCACTATTTGAGAAGGATTAGAAGCTGTGACCTTGTTGAAGGAACTTGTCACTGGGGCAGGCCTAGAGGTTTCAAAGCTCATAACTTTCTCAGTCCCCCACCTCCGGGCCTCCAGATGAGGATGTAGCTCTCAGCTATGGCCCCAGTGCCAAAGTGTCACTGAAAGGAAAACCATCAGCTCGGGATCCACCAGGCCCAGTTCTCAGCACAAAGGAGATTTATTTGTCCCAGAGGGACAGAGGGCCAGGATAAGAGACAAAGACAGAAAATAGAGGGCAAGGGAGAAGTGGAAGGGAACAAGGGAAAGGGAGCAGGGGTATCTGTCCCAGAGTGGAACAAAGGAGTGTCTCTGGATAGAGAGGAGACAGATATGCCACTTAAGAAAATGACAGTTTATAAATATACCAGGAAAACCCTGTGTTAGGATGAGGTGTTTCATTTTAATTGGGCATGTTAATTAGGTGAGCCAGGAAAGCTTTGGATTGCTGGACTTCAGTACTTTGATGACTGGACCTTGGTAGTCAGCCTCAGGAGGAAGAAGTACCCAAATAAGAAAGCAGGCCTTGCTGGCTAGTTTTAGGAATGTAATTAGTGGTTTTTAGCAAGGCAGGGAGAATGGGGGAGAAGGGCAAGGCCTGCCAGAGCCATGCTCACCACGTTTGACCTGGACAGAGTACCTTCAGCCACCATGTTCCCTCCACATCCCCACGATAATGATAATGGACTATCCCTCTAAAACTGTAAAACATATCCCCAGTCAAATACTTCCTTTTAAACGGACTGCCTTGCTCATAGCGTGTCTTCACAGCAATATAAGAACTAAGACAAGTAGATGTCATATATCCTTTAGACTCTATAAGCAAAGGGGCGCTTACAAATGAGTGACCAGAAGTCTGTTGTGGATGCTCTAGTGACACAATCGGTTAGCACACAGTATTTATACAACAGTGTGTGCATGAGAGCGATGCCGAGGTTGTGAGTTCGAGCCTCACCTGGAGCATTGTTTTCAAATTTGAGGTACAACCCCACCTCCTCCCTTTCAGGATCTCTTTAACCTGGTTTAGAATCAGCTTGGTTGCTTAGCAATTTTAGAATCCAGCAACAACCAATAATTATGATGGACCTCTGCCTTTTCTACCTTCCTCATGTTCTGACTTAGGGAAGAATATGCGAGGATTATGACAGAGGTTCGGCGTCACTATTTTTTTTCCAGCATAAACAAAAAGTCACATGGTGGAATGGTAAAGTAGAATCTGTTTGTAAGCTTCCTGGAAATCTGGTTTGGCAAAGCAGAAGCACTGGTCTTTCAAAGGAGAGAAGGTTATCTAGTTGCCGCCCAGCCTCTCTGAGCTAGCAGGTTTTCAACCCAGCCTTTGACTCTTGAGTCTTATTTATAAGCAGAATGATAGAGATATAATTAAAGCTACTTTTAGCGTCAGTGGCAGAGCCTGTGATTGCAGGAACAGAATTTCCTCCAGGCTATGGCCTGAGCCACCAGGCCACTGCTAGAGAAGGAGCCGGTAACTGCCAAGTTGGAACTGCTGGCTGGAATAGCAGTAAGTTAAGGCGCAGCCATTGTACGGAAGTTAAAGCAACACCATTGATAAAGAGAAGACGCCAAACTGTGAAGAACAAATCAGAATTATGATGGACATGTGACGCGCTGTGTGTTTCACGAGAGATAAAGTAAACGGAAGAGGTTTCTGCTTCAAAGGCTCATTGTGACTACAATAGAGGAAGTGAAGAATGGGGAGAGAAGATGCCGTTCAGAAACTGATCACATTCACAGTGTGAGGGCTGGGGGATTTCTGATGAGACCATGACTAACCTGAACCAACTTTAAAATACATAGCCCTCTGTGCGCTGCTGGAGGAGCTGTCACAGTCTGTCGCCAATGAACAGACGCTAACTTGCTACCTTAAGTTAACCTGACTTCCCAGCAGAGCAGTATCAAGGTTCCCTGTAACAATTGATTGAGATTGTGATGTTCTGTGTGCTGAATAATGACAATCTCCTTGTGTGCTGCTGTCTGTACCTTGTTAAGCTTCCTGAATCTCAGTTTGAGTTTGTGCTGGAAGCTATAGGCAGTCGAAGATGTAGGTTTTATTACCTGCTGCGTTTGTAAACAAAGTCAAATGCTGCTTTAAGAATTAATTGTAAGCAAACACTGCTTGTATTTTTACATTGAAAATTTTTGATTTAAATATATATTAATACTTTTCTTACTCTCATGTTTTCAATGTACATTTTTGTTAAGTTTTCATTTTCTGTCACATAAATAACAGGGACATTATACAAAAAGAAGGAAAAAGAATTAATTACAAGCTGGGAATGGTGGTGCATGCCTTTAATCCCAGCACTCAGGAGGCAGAGGAAGGTAGGTAGGTAGGATATCTGACTTTGAAGCCAGCCTGATCTATAGAGTTCCAGGACAGTCAGGATGACATAGAGAATGCCTGTCTTGGAAAAAACAAAAATTATCATTATTATTATTATTATGTGAGTAGGCAATGAATGTGATACTTGATATTTTAAGGTAAACTTCCTTGCTTGTATGTGATATACCTGAAAGCTTTTTAAAAGAAATGTACTTTCATAAAAAAAATAATCAGCAAATTATTCCTTGTCAAGTCTCCAAAAGACCAGTGTCTGCCCTGGGAGCCCTTTCCTCATGCTTCATTGTGGAAGAGTTCATATTGAAGGTGAGTTTTTTCCATGTGCCTTGTTCTTAGTCTGAACCTTATGATTTTACCCAGGTCTAACATTGGCAGAACAAAGTTTACCACCACATTATTACCATCTGGAGGACAGCAGCCTGGACTTGTCTACTTTTCTGCCTCTCTAACCTCTGTGTCATTTATAGCCAAAGGGCTAAGGAAAGAAAGGTGGCATATGATTTCCCCTAGAAAACCGTTCCATTTAACCGAACAATTTTTTTTTTGAGAAATAACTCTTTTTGAATTCAACAATCATTCGGGTATGGATGTGTGTAACATAAGGGGCGGGAGGGGTGCATCAGTAGGCTCTAAGAGCATGAAGTCATTTGTTGGTACAAGTAGTGGAAAGAGGAGGGGGCGTCTCCTCCCCTGGTCCTGGGGATGCTGCTCAGAGCCATCACTAAGCTACTCTCGACTTCCTATTTGTCTGGGAAAAGAGCCACCAGGAGTTTTAGAAATGAAAAGAAAGAAAGGTCTTCTGGAAAGGCAGACAGGTGCATTAGCGTGGAATTTGTGTGCAAACTGTGCGTATCACTAGCTGCCTGTCTGAGGTGTCAGTGGAAACAAAACAAGTAGAAAAAAAATGCAAAAAAATAAGGTAAGGTCCCTGGCAGGAGAAAACCATTGACATTTACTTCAGACGTCATTCTTTTCATCAGAATGGACAGAAATTTCTCCATGTGTTTCTCAGATGAGTTCCCTAGGCTGTGTAAAGTCAGAAGACAATGTGGAATAACATTATACAAACAATCGCCCTGTCTCGTAGTAGACCTGGAGGTGTGGAGACTATCCAAATGTTTGTCATACACATACTTTTCTCATGGACCTTATCCTCACCCACGTGGCTTTTTCTATTATGATTGTTATTCAATGACACGATGTTTTATTTCAGAAACTTCCTGAGTGATTGATTGCCTTAGTCGCTGTACTTTTGCTATGAAGATACACCATGACCAAGGTACCTATTAGGAGAGAAAGTTTTAAATAGCTGAGAGCTACATCCTGATCCTCAAGCAGAGACAGAGACTCTACTCTTACACAGACTTTTGAAAACTCAAAGTCCACCCCCAGTGATACACTTCTTTCAACAAGACCACACCTCCTAACCCTTACGAGGCTTCCAAATGTTGCCGCTCCCTGGTGACCAAACATTCAAATATATGAGACTATGGAGGCCATTCTTAATGAAACCACCACAGTGGTGTCAGTTGTAAAGTTGTGGTTTGTCTGAGAAAGATGGCCCAGGGAGAAAGATGACCCAGGGCCTTCCCAACCGCTCCTCCTTTCTCCTCTGTGTGGTCCAGGCTGTCACCATCAGTCCTAGGGCAACCCTGTGGACAAAGTTCAAACCACAGACGTCAACGGCAAGCTCTTTCATGTCTTTAATTCTCTGCTAAGCTCCACCTTGCTTTGCTACAACAGCAAGAGCAGACATGGAGTTGGAGTAAATAGTGGACATTGTTAAACACTACCATTCTGACACATAATTAAATGGCTTTTCCTCTCTCTTGTGGTTCTTTGAAATGTCATCTTTCAGAGTTTGAAGGAGCAGTGGGCCCATGGCACTCCGTATTTACAGACATCACAAGTGCTTCCTCTGACTTCACAACTCCACTTACGTAAACAACTCCTGTCCAGAAATCAGAACAACGCAGACTGTTCTTGCCCGTACGACCGGCTTCTGAAGGGGCGTGGTCGATCGATAATTAACCAGGCCAACTCAATACAAAAAGATTTAGCTTTTAATAAAAGGGAAAAAACATACACAACCAGAGATCCCACAAACACCAGGTGAACAGGGAACCAAAAAGAGGGAGTGGCAAGGCACTTCGATCTTTTATGTGTTTTGTGTGGCCCCAGGGGGACACTCCTTAAACAGAATGTGATTGGCTGAGATTCCCCATCATCTCCCCCTTTGTCTAAACAAGATTGAACTAAACCCAATGCAACTATATACAGTAAGAAAAGATACCAAATATAAAATTACAAACAACAGTATTAAGTAAGAAACATATAACAAAAGTTTTACTAAACATTCTATTTCAAGGAGTCTAAATAATGTAGATGGAAACTACAACTATCTAATCTTCAACTCCATCAAAGATCTGAGAAGGGAAATAGTTTTACTTAAGCAGCCCGGAAGTATAAGCGGGAAACTTCCGAAATGTGCAACAAATGAAAGAGACAACCTGGGCAATCACCCAATGTCTCGTTTGCAATGTTGAGTCAACTAACTTTGGCTAAGGCCTAACCTAACTGACATGCCATTTTCAAAGGCAAGGAACCTTTTAGAACTCTCTTACCCTGTCTTGGCAAGATAAGACCATCCTGCTTTAATCCATTTACGGATATTCTGTAATTCTGTCAGTGGTCGAGGTATGGACTTTTTCTTTGCCCAAAGACCAGTTCTGCCAAGAAGAAGACAAGCTCCAAGTGGAGTGTCTTTGGTGCTCAACGTTCTCCCAGGAGTAGAGTGGTGATGCCAGGAGTGATTGTGTCTCGTTAGCATGAAATTCTAGGTTAAATTAAAGGCTATTTTTCACAGCTCTTTGAAGAGGTTGAAGATTATACTATCTATACTAAATGTAATCTCTATGTATCTAAAGAACCTGACTAGCCTAAATATAAATATGACAAACATATATGACCATTGATTTATAATTCTCGATATTGATCTATCTTGAAGATTAAGAGAATAAACAACTGTGCAATGAACGAGGACAATGACCTCCAAATGTAAACAATGTATATCATCACATAAACAATGTATAAATATCTTAATCAGAGGTAGAAATGTATACTGCAATATGATAAATATATTTATATATATATCAATACAAATAGAGGTAGAAGTATACTTACATACAATAAATAGAGGTAGACGCATACTCACATACAATATTCAATATATCAATGTACAAGAATCAACACCAATACAATTTTCTAAAAACAATAACTCACAAATACCAATATCCCATCACCAATTAATCCCTCTTTTTTTCTACAATAATAATAATAAACACCCCTGAGCCTATAAAATACCTTCCCCATCCCCTCATCCCTATATCAATTATAACCAACCCCTAAATGATGTCCCTAAACCTGAGGGCAAACTCTACTGGGAGAGGAGACATCGTCCTCTAAAATTGCTTCCAGCTGTCATGGGGGCGACGTTTTTCTTAGGGGGTCCTGTGAAAGTAAATGATGGTAAAATTCCAATATTAACATTTGGTGTGAGAAAGTTGTAAATAGTCTCTGAGTGTTTTGAGGAGGTCTGGTCAGAGTGTTGTCAAAAATTGTGCACCATTCGGAACTGTCTTGTGCAGCTGGTACCAAAAAACAGTTCTAAAAGTAGCGCTAGCAACATTATGACGTCATAATAACCAGGTCACAAGTGCTTCCTCTGACTTCACAGCTCCACTTATGTAAACAACTCCTGTCCAGAAATCGGAACAACGCAGACTGTTCTCGCCCGTATAACCGGCTTCCTTCCCTCTTATTGGGTAGATTTCATCCTCTCCTCCTGCATAGGCTCCACCGTGGTGCTTGACTCCATGATGTTAATTGCTTAGGCAGTTCTGACTGTTGTTAGCTGCTCTCTGCCGCTTTATCCTGATCTGCCGAGATGGTCTATTAGGTGCCTGCTGGAGTGCATGTTAAGTGCAGCCAGTGCATTTTCCTTTCACTCTGCCTGAACTAAAGGTATATACACCGCAATTGTTTTTCTCCAGTGATTAAAAAAATAATCAGGATTTTGCTATGTACCTTCGGCTGATCTAGAAGTGGCGATCCTTAACATCTCAAATGCTAGGCACAACTACAGTACATTTTGTCCTAAGGTTCTAATGTATCACAACATTAAAACGAACCTGATTAGATTTACAAAAGCAGGAAAGAAGCCTGTTACTAGGTAATCTAAAACTAATTCAACATTTCCAGGAAGTTCGAAAACAGACTCTATCTTCCCATTCCACCACCGCTATCATGTGATTTTTGTTTGTTTGTTTGTTTGCGCTAGAAAAAAAAAAAAGTGAAGCCCAAGCTGCTACCATAAAATACTGTTGTATTTCTCCCCAGCCAGAGCGTGAAAGCAAAGGAGGAAAGGCAGAGGTCCAATTGCTAAGCAACACAGCAAAGCCAGTATAGGCAGATTCTAAACTAGGTTAAAGAACTTGAGGAGAAGGAGAGTGTTTGGAAGATCCTGCCTCAAACTTGAAAACAATGCTCCAGGTGAGGCTCGAACTCACAACCTCGGCATCGCTCTCGCGCACACACTGCTGTATAAGTACCGCGCGCTAACCGATTGCGCCACTGGAGCATTCGCAAAACACTTCCGGTCACTCGTTATACGTCCTACGTGCAACATTCAACGTTTGCTAGACCACAGTATGGATGCACAGCGGGCATGCATTCACCGTAGCCCTCACCCCGCCCCACCCCGCCGGAGTGGGCTCTTACGGTGGTGCTGTGCAGGCGCCCAGTGTTCAACCACGGATGCCGTGACTGCGACTCTGAAGCCGAGGCGAAAGGATAGTGGAGACTCGGAGAGCTGCACATCTTCCAGTCTTCCCACCAAGCGGCTAGCTAGTACAGCCTTCGCAATCCAATAGGTGGATGCTATCTGCGGGGCTTCAAAGCCATTCCCTGTCCACGTGAAAGAAAACTCCCTAGGAAGACGTGGAGCCCCGGCGGCAAATGGGATCCCCCAAAGCTGCGTTTTTTCTTCTGCTTTGGTTCGGTCAAGCAAAAACTGGAGAAACCAAAGTACTTAATTCCAGAGAGACTAGGACGTTCATGGGGCCTTGCCTTGTGTTGCGCGGTCGCCACACAGTCTGGGAGGGAACAAGAGCTCTGTATTCCTCAGGCAACTGTGAAAGTCCTGAGTTGAAACTAGGGAAAGCGTTCCAGGATTGGGTCTGAAATTCTGCATGTCTCCGTTTAAAATTAAACTAGATATTTGAGAAACACCTGTGTTAAAGATCCCATAATAAAGTATGTTTTGATGAAGAGGGACTAGAGAAAAGGCACTTCTTTTTTTATTATTGATTTTATTGAGCTCTACATTTTTTCCTGCTCCCGCCCCCCCCCCCGTTGTCTCTCCCCTCCCCTTCAATTCTCTCCCAAGGTCCCCATGCTCCCAATTTACTCATGAGATCTTGTCTTTTTCTACTTCTCATGTAGATTAGATCCATGTATGTCTCTCTTAGGGCCCTCATTGTTGTATAGGTTCTCTTGGATTTTGGATTGTAGGCTGCTTTTCTTTGCTTTATGTCTAAAAGTCACTTATGAGTGAGTACATGTGATAATTGTCTTTCTGTGTCTGGGTTATCTGACTCAATATGATGTTGTCTAGCTCTATCCATTTGTCTGCAAATTTCAAGATATTATTTTTTTTCTGCTGTGTAGTACTCCATTGTGTAAATGTACCACATTTTTCTTATCCATTCTTCGATCAAGGGGCATTTAAGCTGTCTCCAGGTTCTGGCTATGACAAACAAAGCTGCTATGAACATAGCTGAGCACATGTCCTTGTGGCACGACTGAGCATCCTTTGGATTTATACCCAAAAGTGGTAATACTGGGTCTTGAGGAAGCTTTTTTCCCAAATTTCTGAGAAATCACCATACTGATTGATATCCAAAGGGTTTGTACCAGCTTGCACTCCCACCAGCAATGCAGAAGTGTTCCCTTTACCCCACAACCTCTCCAGCATAAGTTGTCATCAGTGTTTTTGATCTTGGCCATTCTTACAGGTGTAAGATGGAATCTCAGAGTTGTCTTGATTTGCATCTCTCTAATGACTAAGGATGTTGAATATTTCTTTAAGTGTCTTTCAGCCATTTTAGATTCCTCTGTTGAGAGATTTCTGTTTAGGTCTGCACTCCACTTTTTTATTAGATTATTTGTTCTTTTGAGTACCAATTTCTTGAGTTCTTTGTATATTTTGGAGATCAGACCTCTGCCTGATGTGGGGTAGGTAAAGATCTTTTCCCATTCTGTAGGCTGTCATTTTGTCTTGTTGACTGTGTCCTTTGCTTACAGAAGCTTTTCAGTTTCAGGAGGTCCCATTTATTAATTGTTTCTCTCAGTGTCTGTGCTGCTGGGGTTATGTTTAGGAAGTGGTTCCCTGTACCAATGCACTCAAGTGTACTTCCCACTTTTTCTTTTATGAGGTTCAGAGTGGTTGGCTCTATGTTGAGGTCTTTGATCCATTTGGACTTGAGTTTTGTGCATAGTGATAGATATGGATCTATTTGCATTCATCTACATGTTGATATGCAGTTATGCCAGCACCATTTGTTAAATATGCTTTATTTTTCCTTTTGCTATTTTTTGCTCCTTTGTCAAAAATCAGGTGTTCGAAAGTGTGTGGATTAATATCCAGATCTTCAATTCGGTTCCATTGGTCCTCCTGTCTGTTCTTATGCCAATACCAAGCTGTTTTCAGTACTGTAGCTCTGTAGTAGAGTTTGAAGTCAGGGATTGTGATGCTTCCAGAAGTTCTTTTATTGTACAGGGTTGTTTTGGCTATCCTGGGTGTTTTGTTTTTTCCATATGAAGTTGAGTACCGTTCTTTCGAGGTCTGTGGAAAATTTTGCTGGGATTTTGATGGGTACTGCATTGAATCTGTAGATTGCTTTTGGGGAAATTGCCATTTTTATTATGTTAATTCTACCTACCCAAGAGCATGGGAGATTTTTCCACTTTCTGGTGTCCTCTTCAATTTCTTTCTTCAAAGATTTATAGCTCTTGTGATACAAGTCATCCACTTTTTTGGTTAGAATTACTCTGATATATTTTATGCTATTTGTGGCTATTGTGAAAGGTGATTTTCTCCGATTTCTTTCTCAGCCCACTTATCATCTGTGTACAGGAGGACTACTGATTTCTTTTAATTAATCTTGTATCCTACTACATTACTGAAAGTGTTTATGAGTTGTTCCTTGGTAGAATTTTTGTAGTCACTTATGTAAACTAACATATCATCAGCAAATAGTGAGAGTTTGACTTCTTCTTTTCCAATTTGTATCCCCTTGATCTCCTTTTGTTGTTTTATTGTGCTAGCTAAGACCTCAAGAACTATATTGAATAAATATGGAGAGAGTGGACAACCTTGTCTTATTTCCGATTTCAGTGGGATCACTGGGAGTTTCTCTCCATTTAGTTTGATATTGACTGTTGGCTTGCTGTATATTGCCTTTATTATGTTGAGGTATGTTCCTTGTGTCCCTGCTTTCTCCAAGACCAAGATAGGGTACTTCTAGACACACAGGGTCTTCTTAGAGAGTGATTTATTTGTTTGGTAACTAAATTAGCATTCACGTGCTTACAGTCTTTAGGGATGGACCCCTGCCTCATAATCTGCTTTGGACACCTCTTCCCATTTCTCCTTTTAGCCCTAAAGGGAGTGTCTCACATTAGCTCAATCACTCTTGTGGTATGAAGTACTATATAAAAAGGCAGAGGGTGTGCATCTTTGTTGAGGTCTGTTAGAAGAAAACTTCTTCCTCATAGTCAAAAGAGGAGTCTGAGTTCAACCTCTGGCCTAAGGGGAACCTGAGCAGTCCCCTAGATTGGCACATTAGTGTTATTGTCTCTTCCTCTTCTACTTGATCCAACTGGAGCTGTCAAGAACCTGGAGAAACCGCTCCCAGAAACCAGAAACAAAAAACTTGTAAAAAGCCTGTTCTCGGGTTTACAGGAGACTTGATTATATATGGGATCCCAGGTCCAAGGAGAGATCCCCAGATTGTTCTCTGGACAGAGGAGAGGGTGCCTGAACCGGCCTTGGCCCATAACCATACTGATGAATATTTTGCTTATCACCATAGATCCTTCATCTGGCGATGGATGGAGATAGAGACAGAGACACACATTGGAACACTGGACTAAGCCCCCCAAGGTCCAAATGAGGAGCAGAAGGACGAAGAAAATGAAAAAGGAAATAAGGACTGCGAGGGATGTTATCACCCATTGATACAAGGGGACGGATCTAATGAGAGTTTACCAAGGCCAGTTGGACTGCGACTGAACGAGGACGTGATCCAACCAGATTCTCTGAATGTGGCCGGATTCTCTGAATGTGGCTGGCCCGGAGTCTTTCTGAAAAGCCATTGACTATGACACTGGGACTTGTTTCCTCTGCATATACTGGATTTTGGGGATCCAGTCTGTTTGGATACTCACCTTCCTGGACCTGGAGGGAGGGGGGAGGAACTTGAACTTCCCACAGGGCAGGAAACCCTGACTGCCCTTAGGGACGAAGAGGGAGGAGGAGAGGGAGTGGGGGGAGTGGGAGGGTGTTGGGAAGAGGGGCGTAAATGGAAACTTTTATAATTTAATAAAATTACTTTCAAAAAAAAAAAAGCCTGTTCTCTAATGTCAACCTGACCTATGGCCACACCACTCTGAATGTGCCCAATCTTTGTCTAATGTCTTTGTGAGCAATGGTCCCTTTGGTCAGTCCCATTTGCTCCCTCGGGAGTGCGTCTGCATTAAACCCTATTTTCTACATACACTGTGCATCTCTTGACCCACTTGAGGGAACATGCAAGGATTACAGGTGTAAACCATCACACCCAATTTGTTTTACATCTTTAAAAATAAAAACATTATCCATGATGTATCTTTAAACTTGATTATGTGTTGCTTTGATAAGATCAGTTAAATGCCATTTTGATACCCAGTAGACATCATTCATATAGTGACATGATACAGATCTCTATAGTCAAGCTAATTAACAGTCCCGTCTCCTCGCACAGTCATAATTTTGTCTACAAAGTGAGAGTGTCTGAAATCTCTCTTTGCAGATTTCTAGTATTCAATCCACTGCCATCTATCGGCAGCATGTTGTGCTTTCAATCTTAAGAATTGCTCAGCCTACGTCACCACAACTGCATACCCTTTAACTACCATTGCCCACGATTTAGTCGCGAAAATCTCACCATTTCCCAACCTCCGAACCCTGCTAAATGCTGCAGCACCCTCTGCCTGGATACTTTGCACTTTTTGAAGTGATGTAGAATGGTGACTGACTGATGACCATGTACCGATAGCCACAGATGCTGTGAGCTCGTCACTGCTGCAGTTCTTTGTAGTCCGGAAACACTGCTTCTTTGGTTCTTCTGCTCCTCTTCCAGGGTCCCTGAGCCTAGTGGCGGTAGGGTGTGATAGAACTATGTCAAGGATTTTTCAATGGTACTATTTCCCTCTTCTGATAGATCATCTTGGTATAAAGCTCCAGCAAGTTTTTTATGTTTATTTTGTATCCTGAAAGTTTATTAAAGTTTATTCTCACATATTTGCAGTAGAGCCTTCATAGATTTCTACCTGTTATCAGGAAACGGGTTTTTTTTCCTTCTCCCCACACCCAAATTTGTCTTTCATTTCTTATTCCTAATTATTCTTGCTAGTACTTCTAGTGCTACACTGAAAAGAACTAGCAAGAATGGACATTCACCTTATATCCAATCTTAAAGGAAAATCCTTCAACATTTCCCCATTAGTTGTGATGCTATGATATCCTTTTCATAAATGGACTTTAATGTATTGAGATAATTTTCTTCTTTTTTATTAAGAGTTTTTAAATCATGAATGGATACTGAACTTTGTTAAATGATTTTTTAATTAATTTGTTTATTTATTAAAAATTTCCACCTCTTCCCCGCCTCCCTTTTCCCTCCCCCTCCCCACCTCCCCCTCCTTCTCTAGTCTTAAGAGCAGTCAGGGTTCCCTGCCCCGTGGGAAGTCCAAGGTCCTCCCTCCTCCATACAAGTCTATAAAGGTGAGCATCTAAGCAAACCAGGCTCCCACAAAGTCAGTCCATGCACTAGAATAAAACCCCAGTGCCATTGTCCTTGGCTTCTCAGCCAGCCTTCATTGCCAGCCACGTTCAGAGTGTCCATTTTGATCACATGCTCCATCACTCCCAGTCCAGCTGGCCTTGGTGAGCTCCCATTAGATCAGTCCCACCGTCTCAGTCAGGCAAGCATAGTGACTCATGCCTTTAATCCCAAACACTTAGGAAGCAGAGGCAGGAAAGCTCTGTGAGTTTGAGGCCAGCCTGGTCTACATAGCAAGTTTTCCAGAACAGCCAAAGCTATATAGTGAGAGATTGTCTCAAAATAAATAAATAAATAAATAAATAAATAAATAAATAAATAAAAGCTAATACCACACAGACATGCCCACAGGTTCACCTGACCTGGTCAGTCCCTCAGTGACACTCTCCTCCCAGCTGATGGTGAATTGTGTCAGGTTGCAAAACCAACAACCAGAGAGAAAACAGTATTTGTTCTCAACAGCATCATTCTTTCCACTGGAATCCTATGCTTTTTTTTTCAGCTGTCACCAATGTCCTTTAAGGTCCTTCATGGCAACCAAGACAAGTCAAGCCCAAAGAAATATCTGTGGACAGAATAAAATCACTCACAAAGCGGGAGAGGAACTGAACAGAGATGCCATCCACTGGATGACAAGACTAATTTCAGTGTAATGTCATGCCTTGTCTATAGTTAAACCTTCACAGGCACACACTCAACCTTGCTAAATACTGTATGAGACTGAAAAAGTTACTAATCAGACATTGGCTAGAAGTCAATAAGTTAGATTTTCACAACAGAGAAAACTCCAGGAAAAAAAAAGAATGAAAAAAGAAAAGAGGCAAAGAAAGACTCAAGTGCAGTTAGTTGTTGGTTTTATTTTTTCTCTTTTGGGAACTTTTTACTCTTTTGGGGGCCTACCACCCAGCTCCCAAGTAAATACACATGGAGGCATACTCTTTCTTATGAGTGCCCATCCTTAGCTTGACTTGTTTCTAGATAGCTTTTTTTTTTAACTTAAATTATCGTGTCTACCTTTTGCCTCTGGAGTTTTATCTTTCTCTATTCTATATGCCTTTCTTTACTTCTTACTCTGTGGCTGGCTATGTAACTAGGTGACTGGCCCCTAGTGGCCTCTCTCCTTCTTTTCTCTTCCCAGATTTCTCTTTCTATTTATTTTCTCTGCCTGCCAGCCCTGCCTATCCTTTATCCAGCCTTGTTATTGGCCATTCAGCTCTTTATTAGATCAATCAGATACCTTAGACAGGCAAAGTAACACAGCTAACTTCACAGAGTTATACAAATGCAACATAAAAGAATGCAACACATCTTTGCATCCTTAAACAAATGTCCCACAGTGTAAACAAATGTAACACATCTTCAACTAATATTCCCCGGCACCCAAGGGTTACTGGAGATGCTTCAAAAATAAGACAGTGAAGCAATGAGCATTTTCTACTTTGTAGATATATTTCAGATTTCCAAAGTTGAATGTTTAGGACTCTTATCCTATCCTGTGGAGGAAAATGGAGCCTGCTCCCTCAACTGACTCCAGAGCTCCGCACTGTGATCCTTGTGTTCCCTGATATAGGCCAGGTTATGAAAGTGTCTTGTCACTTTGTCACTGGCTGTAGGATCTGAGTGTGGAGTTATAGCCAAAAATGACCCCAACTTGTAAGTCAGTGTGGAGTCGAGTGCAGTTAAAGTCATTGTGCCCATATTTACTGAATCTCAGCTGGAAATACACCCAGGATATGGACTAGCTTGATTTTGTGATGGTTATTGCTACAAGCTGCAACATTATACAGTAATTACTCAGTCATCTTTTCACGAGCAACTTATCAGAACCAAGGGCTTTGATAATGGTTAAACCAAGAATTAAGAAAGTTTGGCATTATTGTTTTGTAAATAAGTGGCTGTCCTTTGCTGTAGATTTTGCTGTACCTAACTCCCCTTCTGTTACATATTTGGGAATTAATTCCCACAGTTCAGAACTGTTTCTCCCTAGTTACATGTGAAAACAGTTTCCCACTGCCAGACCTTTGCTCCTCTCTCCTAGGTAAATGCAGAGGTCTGCCTTTTTGCAATTATCTTTATCAGCAGGCATTTGGTCGGTGTTTAGGGACCAGGAAAGAGCATTTCATTTAAGATATTCACAGATAGCCAAGGACATAGAATTACTTACTATTTGCCCAAGCTGCTGCTCTTGGCTTTACCCCATGACTAGAATGACTGATAATAGTATGCCCCAGAAATGATAATTTAGAGGCCTAAGTCCCTTCTTTGTTTCTACCACGTAGAGCAAAACTTTAGTCCTAGACCCTTAGAAACTGGAGTATCTGGTGAATATGCTACCTGATCAAGAGCAATGGCCTTTCCCTGACTCTTTATGTAGGTTGCTTGGCTACCTGATTCTATGGATGCTGGAAGAAAAGAAGTGTCAAGCTGACTTAAACAACCCATGCCCTATCCGTAATTTTACTGATAATTAACCTTCTAGGTCTTTCTACCACCCAAAAACGTAGTTTAGTGTACTCACCTTCCCCTCTAGAATCCCCTGATGATTTAATTCCTTTCTTAACTAAATTTCTCCAGTAGGAGTTCACAAGATGTGCACTAGCCACTCACTCCCACCATTGCCACCACGGGGGTGTGTGTGTGTGTGTGTGTGTGTGAAAACTCTTATCTGATTTCTTATGGGGCAAAAGAATTCCAGTCCTGGAATCTGCTAGGGCTGGGGAATTGTTGGTTTTAAGGATATATATATGACTGGAAATGTTTGTAATGGGTACAACAAGAAGAACTGATAGAAATGAGAAAGAAGAAGAAAGAAATATGGATAGACAAAACCTGTTGTGAGGAGACTTATTAACCCTCAGATTGCAACCCACAGATTTTAGCCCCCCTTAGCTTATCGAAACATCTTCAACTGAACCCTGAAAGAAAGTCTTAAAGGCTGGAACTTTAAGGCTCCCATTAGGTTATCCCTGGAAATTAGTTATAGCCTGATGTGGGTTAAATGTAAGGAGTGGTGCTTTCACTCTTAAAAACGATCTTTAAAAATAATCTTTTCTTATGTGTATGGGTGATTGCCTTCATGTATGTCTGTGCACAGAGCTCATGATATCCCCTGCTGACAGTTGTGAACTGTCATGTGAATGCTGGGAACCCAGATCCTTAGGAGGAGCAGAGATCCCGGTGACATCAGGAGACACAGAGGTAACCAGCAACACCTGCGTCTCTAGGTGTGTGGGCTATGGAAACACCATCACTCTGTTTAAGCCATGTGCTGCCAAAAGCTTCTGAGTCCAGTTCTCTCATAACTCAGTCATGGAAGCCTGGTGTCCCAGTTCCTCTGACCTCTACCTAATGAAAAGCCCAAGCCAGCGACAGGCTGTGTGCTATGGAACAACCTTTGTACACTGTAAATATGCATTACTCTCACTAGTTAATAAAGAGATGACTGACCTATAGCTGAGCAGGAAGAGATTGGGCAGAAGAGAGTCAGACAAGGAGGATGCTGGGAAGAAGAAAGGCAAAGTTTCAGGAGTTGCCAGCCAGATATGGAAGAAGCAGCATGGGAAGTTCATAGATGAGGTGAAGGAGCCTTGGGGCAGCACATGGATTAATATAAATAAGTTAATTTAAGTTTTAAAACTAGCTAGTAACTAGCCTAAGCTATCAGGCAAATGCTTATAATTTATAAGAAGTCTCTGTGTGTTTATTTGGGAAGTGGCTGTTGAGACAAAAAAAGTCTGCCTGCAAATGGCATTCCAATGTAGGACACCTACATCCACATGCGACCTGAGAAAGTTTTAAAACTGTTCGAAAAGCATTTTTAAAAAACCAAATATGGCTTTCTAGTCTCAAGTCTGTCATGCCAGCTACAGTACAAAGATGCATCTCCTGGCAGCTGTGGGATGGAGCCAGCTGCCAACCATCATGTGTTACCACCATACACTAAACTTAACAGTGCTGACATAGCAGTTTAAGATACAACTCATGTGATCAGAGAACAATACAGATGATCACACACAGAAAAAAAAAACTCTAAACAGATTGCAGTGTATTTAAAAGTGTACATAGGCTTTGGAGAGAACAGAGAAATGGTATAGACAGTCATAGAAAAATAGTTTAAAAATAATAAAGTCTTTAAAGAAAGAATAAAGTAATATAAAGGAAAAAGCATGCAAGGATGGAAAATACACAAGGAATCTAGATCCTGTATATTATTGTGTTGTCTTTGAATTTTCTGATTGCTGATACAGGAAGAAGAACTGCTAAAATGCATTGGATTGTGGAAACTGCTGGATTAAGCCAATCTACATAGTTTAAAAATATCTTCACTTCAACACAGAAGTCAAAAGATATGTTACTTTGGGGGATGGGTTATCCTTTTCTTTCCACTGGAAGTGAGAGTTTCTGGGGCAATAGGGATCAGATTTGATCAAGGGAGACCTCTTGAAATTCCTGACTGTAAATATAAAGAAATAAACCTAAAAAATCTACAAAATATGTATCGCATATTTTATCTACTCAAACAAAAGACAAAAAAATCATCTCTAGCTAACTTGTGTATGACACACAGTCTACACTTGTATTAATTTAGAAATAGATGTAACCTTTAAAAGTTTGTATATTTTCAGAAGAATGAAAACAGATAGCCCAGGTGATCAAGAATTTCTAAAATGCCTCTGTTACAGTCTCCTCAGAATTCTGCATCCAAACCAGTTTCATGGCACTGGTTGCTGTGACAAAACAATTATTCTGATTTTCTCAAGGTTCCCCCAAAAATACCAGTGACCACAAACAACAGGAAATAGTCTAGAGAATGACTTCCATATTCAGAAAAGATAGGCTATAGATGTTTGTTATCAATAAACGGGAAGTGGGGAGTTGGTTACACATTATTGGTCAAAGTCAGGAAAAAGCTACATGAAGAAGTTAAATCCAAAGATTTCTTTATAAAGGAATAAAAGGGGGAATATGATATAGAAATAGTGAGATAAAAGAATAGATTATTGAAACTACATTAATCCAAAAAATTATTAATCTCAAAATATATTACATTGGTTTGGATATTGGTTTATTGATATAAATTTAAAGTTATGTTTGCTATACTATATGTTTGTTTCTACTCTTGTTTGGGGTACTGTGATAATACAGTTCATTGAAAATGTAATGTATAGTTCAAAATACAGGTTAGTGGTTAGTCATCTATAATAATCAAACTTGTAGTCATATTACATATGCTTTCAAGGTTAAACAGATATATTTAGATAGATGTGGTCTTCAAACATTTCAAATACCTACAGAATATGGAATTTAATATGCTTAATAAAATAACCTAATACTTTTCATGACAGTGAAATATGCCTGCTCCTGACAACACCAATTTACTTCAATGTGGAGGGCTGCAACCACATTCTCCATTGCTTCAAGGGACAAAGGTAAAGATTGACCTCTGTGACCTCAAGATGTGGTGGTACACGCCTTTGGTCCCAATGCCTGGGAGGCAGAGACAGGCAGATCTCTGTGAGTTCAAGGTGTTGTAGCACACGCCTTTAATCCCAGCGCATGTGCTTGGTAACTCTCTACTGCTGCGTCCCTGCCTACTTCCGAGGCATCATCTGGGATAATGGGCAGCGGACCAATCCAAGAGTGACACGTCAGAAGCGAGGACTGTTTCCTTTATAAGGGCTGGGTTCCCCTCATTCCGGGTCTCCGCCATGTAAGCTTATGCTCTCCCTCTCAAGACGCATTAAAGCTTTGCTGCAGAAGGATCCTAAGTGTCCCGCGTCGTTCTTGCTGGCGAGAAGGTAGCGCGGGACACTTCAAAAGAAGATGATGGGTAATGAAGAACCTATGTATGAAATTCACTTTCTTTATGGCAAAAAAAAAACTGCCCTTGCCTCAATTGCAGACAGAGTATTGTCCAAACTAGACAAGCAGGATGTAAAAAATAGTAACTGCCAAATATTGCCAAGAAAAGATAGGAAAACTGTAGACTCGCAAAGATAAGATAAATAACAGAGTATTTTCTCTAATTTTGCCAAATACAGTTACAATAAATATTGTAACTGTAATTCTTACTTGATAATTGTTTTGTTGTATAAAAATTTTACTATGTTAAACTTAAAATTCTTTCTTTTCAATTAGACAAAAAGGGGGGAAATACTGTGGAACAACCTTTGTACATTATAAATACGTATTAATCTCATTGATTGATAAAGAGCTGACTGACCTATAGCTGAGCAGGAAGAGATTGAGTGGGAAAGCCAGACTAGAAGACACTGGGAAGAAGAAGGGAGGAGTCTCAGAAATTGTCAGCCGGACACAGAAGAAGCAACAGGGGAAGTTTATAGATGAGATAAACCAGCCTCGGGGCAGCACACAGATTGACAGGAATGGGTTGATTTAAGTATAAGAGCTAGTTAGTAACAAGCCTAAGCTATCAGCCAGTCATTTATAATTAATAAGAAGTCTCTGTGTGTTTATTTGGGCACTGGCTGGCATGACAGAAAAGTCTGCCTACAACTGTCTATGTGCCGAGGGTCAGTAAGACCACCCACCCCATATTCTGGATGTTCTGGACATTCCTTCTGAGAACTGTTTCTCTATTGACTGGGCCCACTTGATTGTCAATATCTTTATTTTTAATTGACACATGCCCAGTACAAACAGCCTTTTAAAATGGAAAGGAAAACCTGAAGGTAAAATATCAAAATGGAAATTGTCAGGCAGCAGGATACACAGAAGAGCAAAGCCTTACGTGTCCACTGAAAATATCACTGCAGTGTGTGGTCACCATGTTCTTCATTCAAACACCTAGCTTGGGATAGCATACAATCCCACGTCTGTGAACTACCTAGACCATGAGTTAATCTTTTTCCTGATGCGGATATTTTTGCTTCAGCCCTTTCCTCATGCAAGCAGATGTTAACCTAGGGTAGTTATTGTAGACACTGAGGGTGCTGCTCCAAGGAATGGACCAGGAAAAGGGGGGCAGCAGAACAGTGTGAGGAGCATCAGAGTTGAGGCATTTGCTCTCCTCTCCAGAAGGACAGACAAAAACCCAACCAATGAGGCATTTTTCTTTCATTTTCTTACGTAAAGATAGGGCCTCTCACTACATAGCTCTCGCCTACGTTGGGCCTGCCTACCTTGACCAGGATGGCCTTGACTTCTCAATCCTACTTCACTTCAAAGTGCTGAGATCTCAGGCAAACCAGTTCCCATCACTTTCAGACTCCTGGGTTCCTGTTTGGAGACCATATGAACTCTTTCTAGGTTCCTCCTTCCTAGTGAGGTTGGGGATTTCAATCTGTCAGGGCTTCAAGAGAGATGATCTAGGACCAGTGAGAGAACTCAGCAGGTAGAAGTACTTGTTGGCAAGAATGAGGACCTGAGTTTGATCTCTGAAATCCGTGAGAGAGAAGGAGAGCGCCAACTCCTGCCTCTGTCCTGATTTCTGCACAGGAGCTGCCGCTCGCTCCTCCCCTGCTTCCTAAAAAATACATGTAAAAGAATGAAAAACAAAAGACTGTTTACATCTGCTAAGCTGAGAAGCTGGAGAGTAGACAAATATCGGGAAGGCAGATAGATGTCAACAACATTAAGGAAGGATCACTGAGAAAGTACAGGAAAGTTCCAAGAACATTCCAAGAATGTTGGTTGAAGCTCCAAGAATGACCTAAGAAAGGCTGCGGTCCTGACTATGAATCAAAAAATTCTTATTGTTGCCTGGATGTGGCCCATTGAGAGCACTTGCCTGCCATGAACATGTTTCTGGTTTAAAGCGTTCCCCTTCTGCCGGTAAGTTGGGGTGTTGACTATAATCATTATATTCCACCCATGTCACAAAAATCTTTGGGCTCCCATGCTTGGTAGGACTCTCTGGATTTGTCCTTAGAGAGGGAGGGATCCACATCTTGAGGGGATCACCAGTGTAAGGGAGGTCAGCCCCCTCGCAGTCCCACAGGACATATCCAGACCATATTCTCAACACAGAGATTTATTACCCCAGGGCCAAGTGATGTGGGGGTGGGGTGCTGCAAAGGCAGCAGCAGCCAGGAGTGCAAGAAAGCAAGAGAAGCAAGAGCAGGGGCTTCTGCAGCACTGGATTTTAAGGAGAAAAAGGGTGAGTCTGGCCCAAGGATGAGCTGGTAAATCAGGGTTAGATGTATTAGCCAAATGATGAATTTTGATTGTTGGACATTGGTATTTTGTCTCAGGAACTAGTCACCAAACAAGGGAATGGTTCTTAGGAGACTGGAGTTTGGACCACTGATCAAGTCATCTCTCTACTGGCTGTATTATGGCCTTGTAGGACAGTATACCTCAAGTTAGTTTTAATCGGGAAGGCTTTTTAAATTATGGTTTTATTTGTTTTTCATCGAACGTTCCTGTAGGATGGAGTTCTTTGTGCTACAATACTTATTTTATTATTTAAAAAAGTCATCTTAGCAGTTTGAGCAATAAGAGGGAAGAGTGTTAGGAGTATGATTAGAATATCACAATTTCAAATATTCTGATGATACCTGGCCTGTATTGTCCCGAATCTCAAAAAGTAGCATGCCAGGAATCTATCTGAAAATTCAGAGAAACTTTTGTTTTTGTTTTCACAGTATGTTAGAATTCTAAATTGTATCATTGTTGGTGAGTAAACTCACTGTGCGTGTTCGTGTGTGTGTGTGTGTGTGTGTGTGTGTGTGTGTGTGTGTGTGATGAAATTAAAAAGAAGGTTGGCAGAGAAGATATGCTCCTGGGCTACAAGTTCCGAGGTCAGTGCCATAGCTTGGGGCTGCCCACTCCACCTTCCCACTAGTCCTTGTGTGCTGGTTCAGGGGCAGAGCATCTGTGAATTCACACTCTTGTTCTCCTCTGCTTCAAACACACTGGTGCCAGGCCTCCTGTAACAGCGATGCCTCCAGCTGTCTTAGAATCTCTACGGGTAAACACGGTCTGACCTGTTGAAAGGAGACTGGTGAGCCTCCAAAATCCCTTCCATCTTTGGCTCTCTGAAGGAAGTGCCTGGATGCTGAGAGAAAGCCCTGCATTTACCTCCCTAGTCCTCATGTTCATTAGGACGACGTCTAATGTAACCTTCTCTTACTTTTAGCCTGAGATTTTGGCCGTTGTGAAACCGCAGTGTTAACAATTGCCCGTGTCAATTCCAGATGTCACCACCTGCCTGGTGATGACTCGTGACAAAATGCAGCTTCCCCTGCGATGTCCTCGCACTGTTCTGTCCCAGGACAGCTTCAGTAGTAATGTTTCGTGACGCAGACGCTGACTGAAGATGGCATTGCCCCTTCATCAAGACAGCCATGTTTAGCAAATGTGGAAGGGGGAATTATTTCAGTCCTCCCTCTGCTCCTGCCCCCTCCCCTCCCCAGCCTCACCTGCACCATGCACAGTCCTCTGCTCCACCCTCACCCCATTCTCAGCCCACCTGCATTCAGTTTTGCCAGAGGGAGCAATGTTGATTCTCCTGTAATGTGAGCTGACCTCAGGAGTTATCCTCAAGGCTTCTGTTTGTGGAAGTGTGTCTCGGGTGTTTCCATTGACTAGAGCCATTTTCTACTCTGTGAAGTGTGTCTCGGGTGTTTCCATTGACTAGAGCCATTTTCTACTCTGTGAAGTGTGTCTCGGGTGTTTCCATTGACTAGAGCCATTTTCTACTCTGTGATTCAAAGTCTGTGCACCCATAAAAACCAAGTGCACCATGAAGATCCACACTAGAATCTTCACATTCAGAAGGAAAATCTTAATCATCTCTCTGTCAAAGGACAGATTGTTAAGTATTAAATCCCCGGGTGCTAGGTTCCTCCACCACTGGTGGTGGTGAACATCCCAGCACTGGGGAGGCAAAGATAGGCAAATTCCTGTGAGTTCAAGGCCAGCCTGGTCTACAGAGCAAGTTCCAGGACAGGATCCAAAGCTACAGAGAAACACTGTCTTGAAACCTCCCCTCAAAAATATATATTTGAGACATGGTTTCACTGGACAGCTCTGACTGGCCAGGATTTCACCATGTAGACCAGACTGTCCTCAGACTCAGAGAGATCTACAGCCCACTCCCTTCAACCCTGACTCCTTCTCAGTGTGCCCTGCTCTCTCAGTGTTGAGATGAAAGTTATGTGCCACCACACCAGACCCAATTAAGATCTTCATTGCTTATTTCATGGTATTTATTTATTTGTATTTTTGGATAGGATATCACTGTGAAGCTCGGGGTAACCTCAAACTTCAGATTCTCCTGCCTCAGGCAGACCTGGGAATACAGATGTGGCTGCTGGAATAGGGGAAGTTGATGAAGAAGGCCAGCCTCTTTTCTTGAAATCTTCAAATATATATATATATATATATATATATATATATATATATATATATATGTGTGTGTGTGTGTGTGTGTGTGTGTGTGTGTATGTGTGTGTGTGTATATATGTATATATATATAGAGAGAGAGAGAGAGACAGAGACAGAGACAGAGAGGCAGGAAACTGACAAGCAAAAGTATTCACTTAAAAAGCTCAAGTGCATGCTGGGTAGCAGAATGGCAACCTCAGGTGGGGACTGAAGAATCTAAAACACTGTAGAATGGACAAATTCAGGGAAACTGTAGCATCAGCACAAACACCAGTGGCGTTTCTAAACACTAGCAACAAAATCCCTGAAAGTTTAAAAATACTCCATTTACATAGTTACAAAATAAAAATAATGCATTTATCCAGCAGGCTGAAAACTATAAGACCTTTAAAATGGCATAAAATCAGTGAAAGAAACAATAGTACTTTCAGAAAAAAAACAGTAGACTCATTTTACTATCTGATTCAAAAATAAATATATCCTACAAGGTTATAGTAACCCAAACACTATGATACCGACATTAAAATCATGTGTAGACCAACAAAACAGAATAGAGAATCCAGAAATCCATGAATATATACTCAGTCCATTCTTCAAAAGGTTGTTCAGACACAGCTGGAGGAGGCGAAGTATCTGGGAAGGATTTGACTCATGGCTGCAATCCCAACACTCAGGAGTCTGAGGTTGGAGGATTGACAAGAGGTTTGAACAGGCTTGGGCTATACAGTGAGTTCTAGGCCAGCTCGGGGTTGTAGGGTGCAACCATCTCCAAGAAACAACAAAACAATAGCATAACTAAACGAGAAGAAAAATGTGAGGGCACACAGGGAAAGAACGCTTTCTCCAGGACACAGTGTTCAGATAACCGGATATCTGCATGCAGAAGAATGGGATTGAGTGCATCTCACACAGCAGATGCAAATACCAAATGTATTGAAAACTTAAATGTAAGACCTGAAACCATAGAACTCCCAGAAGAATGTAGCGGGAAAACACGATGGCATGAGTCTGGGTGAGATTTTGGGTGTATTTTTAAAGCATAGACAGAACGCACACGCTTCTTACCCTGAAACACAAGCTTCTGCACAGAGAAGTAAGGAACCAGCAGAGCCTCGGGCGCCAATGGAGTGGGGGGAAAGCAGGGACAATCGCTCATCGGATGAGGATTTGCTGTCCACATGCACACCAAGCACCACAGTTGGAAAACAAGTAGCCTGACAAAGTGGGGCAAAGGATCAGAATGAGCACGTTTCAAAGAAGACAAATGACAAACTGACCACTGAAAACGTGCCCAGTCCTTGGGCGACCAAGGAAACAAGAATCAAAGCCCTGTGAGGTACGCCTCACTCCTGTCCTACCAGGAAGAGAAAAGAGAAAAGAACTGGTGATCCTGAGGCGTGGAGAAAAGAGGATGCTTGCTCAGTTTTGATGGGAGGTAAATTATTGCAGTCGTTAAAGGCGCTAGCCTGAAAAGTCCTTTAGAAATTTAGGAATAGGGCACACCGCCAGGCTTGGCTCACTCTTGCTCTGTCCATGGTAAGAATCCTGTCTTCTGAGACACAGGCTCTTCCACAGTCTCAGAAGGATTATTCCCAACAGCCGAGATACGGAATTAAGCTTCTGTCCGTCAGGACAGATGAAAACAGCAGATAAACATGGAACGTTAGCTACTCAGCCTTTTATAAAGCGGCTCTGTCATTTGCAACAACTGGAATGAAGCTGGGGACACGGTGTCCAGTGAGGTGAACCAGCCACTGAGGGACAAATTCCACAGAACTTCACTTATAGTGTGGAATCCGAGTGCTCAGCTGGCAGCGGCAGAGAAGAGTGGAGCCACTAAGGGCTGGCCATGGAGGGGGCAGGCAACTTAGTTACTTTTATTTAGCTAGCCCACGATACAAATGTAGACAACAAATACCATCACGAATCATTTACTGAGGAAATTTTTTGAATGTATCTTTAAATTAAGTAATTATCGTCTTCTAGTGAGTTTCCGTAGTGTAGTGGTTATCACGCTCGCCTAACACGCGAGAGGTCCCCGGTTCGAGACCGGGCGGAAACAAATTTAACAACTTTCGCTCACTTCTGTTTTCAGACTGTTAGCTAACTCCCTACATTTTTCAGTCGTTACTACATAAGAATCTCGGCTCTTAAGTTTTGCTTTCACTGTAATGTTTTCATGGGTCCTGGATATAGCAGGTAACTTTGTGAGGGCCAATGGGTTCAATGGGTCTCCAAGAAAGTACAGGAAAAGCTGTGAAAATATCGGGGGATTAGCTCAAATGGTAGAGCGCTCGCTTAGCATGCGAGAGGTAGTGGGATCGATGCCCACATCCTCCAGTTCGCTAAAACCACGTTTCTACTGAGGCGCCAGACATTCTGGCATTGCCATAGCATTGGAAATGTACTCAACTAAAATTAACCTCCGTAACCTTAACAACTTTCCGGCGTAAATTTCATTCCTCTTTTGAGCACACAATCATTTGGAAGTTTCCCCCCACCCACATCGTTATTCTGTGTAAATTTACCAAGTGTTCGTAAGCGTCTCTATTTGTTACTTCACTGGCCAGACATTAAGTCAGAACCTCTCCTGGGCCACCAGCCTTAGGATTTTCTCCTTATCCACGCCGTGCTGTAAGTTCCCTGCCGGCCTCTACTAGGATCTTTCTTTTCCTCGTCTGTCTCTTTGCCCCATCGACCCTGTTGCTGCAGGGCTGTTCTGCGCCTCCCTGGAGCCCTGCACTGCCACCGACGGCGTCGCCTGAACAAACTCGGCCTGAGTGGAATCCTCTCTACTGCTCTCAATTTTCCATTTCTAAGCTCTGTTTTAAAGAAAGAAAGTGTAAATCCTTTGCTTAACAGGTTGCTTTGACTTTTTGCGTCACCTGTCCGGTTCTCTCAAAAGCTCTGCAGTGTCAACAACGATCTCCTCGAAGTGTCTCCGGGTGATCAGGTTCCTTCCTTCCGTGTGATTTTCTCGCACGCGGTTCCCCTGCGATGCACGCTGTGTCTTCACCCTGGAATTCCTACACCCGCGCTTCTCCCTCCCTGAGCTCTCTCCCCTTGGCGCGCCGCCCAAACCACATTTATTAATCATCCCCCGGGGCATGTCGCCTCTCCACCATGGCTTTTATCTTTGGTTTGGTCGCCTTCCTTGCAGTTCTCTCTGTTAATGTGGATCTGTAACTTCTGGATGACACTAAAAAAATACAATGTCTATCTTGGATGGGAAAATGACAAGACCACTCACATGTTGTGTTTCCGTAGTGTAGTGGTTATCACGCTCGCCTCACACGCGAGAGGTCCCCGGTTCGAAACCGGGCGGGAACACTATCTAAAGGTCTCTTTTTTTATTTTCTTTTGACGTCTCTGAAGTTATTGGGTTTTCAATGGGGCATACACTTCCGTTCTTCTGTACCAGTTCTGTCATTATACTGAAGTATGTTTTTCGCATGCCTAATCTCTCCAGGACTTTTATCACGAATGCGTGTTACATATTGTCAAGGACCCTTTATACATCTAATGAGATGATAAAGTTTCTGATCTTTCAGTCTGTTTATGAGTGGATTATGTTTATTGATTTACATATATTGAACCATTCCTGCGTCTCTGGGGTGAAGCCTTTTGAACATGCTATGAAAAGTTTTTGATATGTTCTTGGATTCGGTTTCCAAATATTTTATTGAGAATTTTTGCATCTATATCCATAAGTGATTTTGGTCTATAATTATTGTTGTGCTTTTGTGTGATTTTGGTATCAGAGTAATAGTAGCTTTGAAAAAAAAAAAAACCTTGGGAAATGTTCCTTTAGTTACTACTTTGTGGAACATTTTGAGGAATATTGTTTATTCTTCCTTGAAGTTCTGGTAGAGTTTTGCACTGAATCTTTCTGGGCCTGGTTTGGTTTGGTTTGGTTTGGTTTTGCTTTGTTTTGTTTTGTTTGATTGGGCACTTCTATTTTACTAGAGGTTATGGATATGTCTAAATTGATCTTGACTTTGATAGCTTGTACATATCAAGATATTCATCCATTCCTTGTAAGTTTCCAATTTGGTAAAATATATGAACTATATATGAAATATGTCCTGATGATTATCTGAATTTTTCAGGTGTCTGCTGTAGTGTCCCCTTTTCATCTCTACTTTCATTAACATGGATGATCTTGTGCTTTATTTAATTTGGCTAAAAGTTTGTCGACCGTGTTGGTTTTTTCAAAGAACTAACTCATTCCATTGGTTCTCTAAATTGTGTTTTATATGTTTGTTTCTATTTCATTGAGTTCATGCTGGAGTTTGTTCTGTGACGTCTGCTCTGTGGGGTGTTATTTCTTCTAGCCATTGTCTAAAGGCTTCAGAACAACACTTGTGACCCTGGGTTACTACTATAAGATCTCTCCAGGCTTTCCGTGTAGGCATTTAGTGACTTGCCTCTTCGAACTGACTTTCTTCTGTTCATTAGGTCAGAGTATGCTGTGTTTTTCTTTTCATTCAACTTAAAAGGTATTTAGTTTCTTTTCCCTGTTTTTCATTCAGTAGTGAGTTATTCACTTCCCATAGTTTGCATACTTTCTGCTGATGTTCACATCCAGCTTTAATCCATGGTGATCAGGGAGGAGGCAGAGAGTTTTTTCAATTCTTTTGTATCTGTCGAGAATTGCTTTGTATCCTAGTACGTGGCCAATTTTGAAGCAAGTCCCATGAGTTGCTGAAAAGAAAGCGTATTCTGTAGCATTTAGCTGGAATGTTCTGTAGACGTCTGCTAGGTCCATTTGACTTGAGACGTCAACTCCAGCGTTTCACTGGTTTCTGTCTGGATGACGTGTCTGTGGAGGAAGGTGTGGAACGGAGGCCATCACCACCACTGTGTGAGGACAAATGTGTGGTTTTGCCTGTAGTGATATTCCTTTTATGAACTTGAGTGCCCTTGTGTTTGGTGCATAACTGCTCACTATTACAATATCTTCTTGGTGGGTTTGCCTTTAAAGGGTGTGGAGTGCCCTTCCCTATCTCTTCTGGTCAGTTTTGGCTAGAAGTCTGTTTTGTCTGATATTAAAATAATCACACCTGCTTGCTTCTAGGGTCCTTACGCTTGGAATTCCTTTTTCCATCCTTTTCCCTGAGGTGATATGTATCCTTGACAATGTGGCTTGTTTCTTGGAATCAGCAGAAAGACAAATTCTGTTTTCTAATCTAATTAGTCAAACTGTTAGCAATGAATAGTGTTTATTGATTTCTTGTCTTTCGTTGTTGGTGTGTGAGATTATCTCCCTATTTTGATTTCCTGCCCTGGAATTATTTTTCTCTTGTGTCTTTTTGGATGTGGCTAATCTCACACTGAAGTTTTCCTTATAATGTTTTCTATAGAACTAGATTGGGAGATGGAGATTACTTAAATTTGTCTTGTCAGGTAATGTTTTTGTTTCCCTGCTGACTGTGATTGATAGTTTTTCTGGGTATAGCATCTGTAGTCTCTTTGAGTTCTGGAACATTTTAGCCAGGTCCTACTGTCTTTAGGGTGTCCATTGAGAAGTCAGGGGTTATTCTATGGGAATGCCTTCATAGGACTGATCTTTTTCCCTTGCATTGTTTAATATTATTTCTTTGTTCTGTATATTTAGTGTTTTTGATTATTATGTGTTATAGGAAGTTTCTTTTCTGGCCCTGTCCATTTGTGTTATGTACCCTTCTTATACTTGGAGAGGCACCTCTGTCATCTTTAGATTGAGGAAATTTTCTTCTATGATTTTATTTAAAGTGTTTTCTGAAGGACAAACATAGTGTGTGCTCACTCATAAGTGAATATTAGCCGTAAAGTAAAGGATAATCATGTTACAATCCATACACCCAGAGAAGCTAAGTAACAAGGTGGGCTCAAGGAGCATGGCGGGGGGGGGGGCATGGTTCTTCTAGGAAGAGAAAATAGAATAGAGTTTTTGAGTGGACAGGAGGGAACAGGTGAGGGTAGGTATGGAGGGAGAGAGCATTGGGAGAGGTGACTGGAATTGTGGGGCATCCCTGGGGTAAGATAGAAACCTTGTGCAATGGAAACTCCCAGGAACTTACTAGGTTGACCCTTATGAAAACCCCTAGTAGTCAGAGGATACTGAACCTGAACTGACCATCTCTGTAACCAGGCAAGAGTTCCAGTGGAGGAATTGAGACACCACCCCAGTTACAAGACCGTAAATCTACAATTTGTCCTGTCTGCAAGATGTGCTGAGTAAAGATGGCACAGAACTTGTGGCAGCGGCCAACCAATGACTGTCCAGCTTGAAACCCATGCCATGAGAGGGAGTCCATGCCTGACATTGCTGGAGGGCCAGGAACCAGAGGCTGGCTAGCGAAGAGTCCTGGGATAGAATCAAACATTACTGGGGGGGGGGGTCCATGAAATGATCCCTAAGGATACCCTGCTATACTTGTAGACTGGAGCCTAGCTTAATTGCCATCAGAGATTCTTCATCCAGCAACTGATGGGAGCAAATGTGGCCAGACAGCCAGACATTAGGTGGAGCTCAGGGGATCCTCTGGAAGATGGGGAGGAAGGTTTGAGGAGTCAAGGACACCTCAAGAAAACGACCCACAGACTCAACTAACCAGGGTTCAGAGGGGCACACCAATGATCATGGCAACTCTTACAAAGGAAAGTGTTTAATTGGGGCTGATTTACAGTTTCAGAGGTTTAGTCCATTATCGACATGGTGGAAAGCATGGTAGCACACAGACACATATGGTGCTAGGGAAGGAACTGAGTGTTCCACTTCTAGATCCACAGACAGCAGAAAGAACGAGTACTAGAACTTCTGAAAGCTCAAAGCCCACCCCCAGTGACACACTTCCTCCAGTAAGGCCACGTCTGCTCCAACAAGGTCACATGTCCTAATTCTTTCCAATAATGTCACTCCCTATGAGTTTATAAGAGTCATTTTCAGGGCGCCTGAACTGTCCTTGCCCCACTAACACACTGATGATTATCTCGAATATCACCATAGAATCTTTGTCCAGCGACAGATGGAGATAGAGACTGAGACCCTCATCAGAGCAATGGACTGGGCTCCCAAGGCCCAGTTGAAAGGCAGAAGGAGGGAAAAGATGAGCAAGGAAGTCAGGACCGTGAGGGGTTGGTCCACCCACTGAGGCAGTGTACCTGTTCTAATGGGAGCTCACCAAATCCAGCTGGACCAGGTCTGAATGAGCATGTGATCAAACCGGACTCTCCGATTGTGGCTGACAATGGGGGCTGACTGAGAAGCCATTGATAAAGGCACTGGGACTTGTTTTTTTACGGCATGTTCTGGCTTTTTGGGACCCTAGTCTATATGGATACACAACTCCCTAGGCCTGGATGTAGGGGGGAGGGCCTTGGACTTCCCACAGGGCAGGGTTCCCTGCCCACTCTCAAGCAGGGTGGGAGAGGGAGGAAGGGGTGTGGGGGAGTGGGATGGGACTGGGAGGAGGGAAGGAAGTGTAAATTATTGAATGAAAAAATAAAAAAAAATTAAAAAGAGTCATTTTCATTCATATCACCACATTCATTCACCTGTTTGAGTTTTCACAGTTGTCGTTAAGGTTTTTGTTCAGATCCTTTTTAAGGTCCTTGAGCATATTCATAATTGCTGTTTTGAAGTCCTGATCTTATGCTTCCTCTCTATTGCATTTCTAAAGGCCTATTGGAGTAGATCACTGCTTTCTCCAGGAGGCATGCTGTCTTGCCTGTCCATGTAGGCAATGGAGCTATGGTATTTGAGGTGTTTCTTGGGGTAGATATCTGATCTTGTCCCTGCCGAGTGGGTGTTCTGTTCCTTGGTTGTTGTTGCCCATTCTGGATCCTAGGCAAGGGTGGCAGCTGTGGGGTTGCTGGTAGAGAGAACATCTGCAGGTTGGTACAAAGGACTGTAGGGAGACAGGCTATGAGGAAAGAATCAGTGGGGTAATGGGAAAGAGCTAGGGGACCGTGTACCTCCACAAAGAGGCGAAGCCCCCAGGGTGGAGTAGGTAGGCTGAAATTGTGTTTCAGCCCAGTGTGGTCACTGGGAGTCCCCGGTAAAAGGGGTTTCTGTGTGTCATCAAAGGAGGGGAAGGCTCTGAGGATCCTCAGTAAAGAGTGTGTTTACGTGTATAGGTATTTGCATGCAATACCCCGTGTAGCCAAAAGAGGGCGACAGAACCCTAATACTGAAATTAAAAATGCAGATGAGCGCCATGCGGGTGCTGAGAATCAAAGTATGACAATTCCTTTAGAAATTGAAAATGGAGCCACAGAGTCATCCATCCCTCTAGTGGGCGCATGGCCACAGAAGTGGGACAAGGTGTTCTGAGACATTTGCTTGTTCACAGGAATGAACAACTGACTACTGAGACGCTCACTCCTTCACATTCCCAGAAGGATAATTCCCAGAAGGATTATTCCAAACAGGGTTAATATTATAAAGTGACTCTGACACTGGAAATCAAAGAAGCTGGTTTAAAACCAAAACTTTGGTTTAAAACCAAAGAAGCATGGTGTTAAAGTGAAGTGAGCGATCCACCTAGGGACAAATTCCACGGGACTTCACTTACAGTGTGGAATCTGAGTTTAGCTGCCCCTAACAGAGTAGAGTGGGGCTACCAAGGGCTGGGCATGGAGTAACCTTTGTTACTAGCCCATGATACGACTATATACAACAAATATTATCAAATCATTTACTAAGCAAGTTTTTAATGTATGTCTCCAAATCAGGAAACGCCCATGTTGTGAGGGGTTTCCGTAGTGTAGTGGTTATCACGCTTGCCTAACACGCGAGAGGTCCCCGGTTCGAAACCGGGCGGAAACAGGAGTTTTTCTCGCTTTCTTTTCTGCTCTCAGCTCACTACTCCTTACACTTTTGAGTACTTACCATTTAAGAATTTCGGCTCTTTGGTTTGTGCTTTGACTGGCTGTCATTCTTTCCTGGATATAGAGGGAAACTTTGTAAGGACCAGTGGATTCACTACACATAAAAGAAAGTACAAGAAGAACTTGAAAACCTAGGGGAATTAGCTCAAATGGTAGAGCGCTCGCTTAGCATGCGAGAGGTAGTGGGATCGATGCCCACATTCTCCATTTGAACCCTTAGTTACTCTTTTGGTTGCTGAGGACTAGAAGTGCATTTTGGGCTAGTTGATCTACCCTTTGCTGTCGTACTGAAAATATAAACTTTGGGGCTCCCTTCAGCACCCAGTCTTCTGCGCATCCAACAAATACTTGAGTCACAACCTCTTCTGTGCGAAGCTTAAGTACTTTCCCCTTAAACCACCACATCGTGCCTACTTTGCTTTAAGTTCTCTGGAATCTTTTGCCAAATCTACGGCGTTGGTGTGGGGGGTGGGGGTGTTCTGTGCCTTCCAGGCAGGAAACTTCTCACCTCTCTGCGCTGCCACCTACAGACAGCATCGGGTGGACAAACCTCCCCTCGGCCTGAGTGGGACTTAGTCTCGGTTTCCCATTTCTGAAATCTGAAAAAATGGGAATTACATTGCTCTGGTCATTTGAGCCACCTGCCTGGGTTCTCTCAAAAGCTCTCCAGCGTCGACAACGGTCTCCTTGAAGTGTCCCCGAGTGTCCGAACTCTTCCATCCTCCTTCCTTCCCTGTGTTTTACACGCGCGCGATTCCCCCAGTGATGCACCACTGCTTCTCAAAGCCGGAATTTCTATACCTGTCCTTCTCCCTCGGCTGGGTTCTCTCCTTCGCTGTGCCGCCGATGACGCATTTCTTATTCCTTCCCAAGGCCAGGATCTCGCCTCCCCTTTTCCACGGTTTTTATCTCTACTTTGGTTGCATTCCTTGCAATTCTCTCCCTTAATGTAGATCTGGAACTTCTGGGTGGCACTTTAGCAGGGACACAGTGTCTGCCTTGGATTGTAAAGTGACCAAATGAGGTGTTTTGTGGTGTTTTCTTCCTGTAGTGGCTATCATGCTGGCTTCACAGGTATTGAAGTTCCCAGTTCGAAACTGGTCGGAAATAGTAGTCTTTGTTTTTTTTTTATTTGTTTGTTTGTTTTGCTTTGGTTTTGTTTTGTTTTGTTTTTGCCTTTGCCTTTGCCTTTGCCTTTGCCTTTGCCTTTGCCTTTGCCTTTGCCTTTGCCTTTGCCTTTGCCTTTGCCTTTGCCTTTGCCTTTGCCTTCTCAGATTCCCAAGGGAACACATACCCACTTTTCTTCACCAATTCAAAGGCAGCGGATACTCTGTTCTCTTCTAAGAACAAGGAAAGGAAGCCAGGCCATTCCACCGCCACCAGGAATTTGTTGGCTCTCCAGGTTCTTTTCCCCTCCTCCCTCTCCCCTCCCCCTCCCCCCTGCCGTCCATTTCCCTCTCCTCACTTTTCTGTTTCTCTGGATCTGAAAGCTTTTGAGCAGACTGTCTATGAGAGTTTTGGCCTGTGTTTTGGCACTTGACAGTCAAACGAATGAATAGCACTACTGTAAATAAAAAGGGCCAAAATCATTATAGTATGGGGGGGGGGGTCAGCTCAAGAGGTAGAGTTTATTGTGCATGCCCACATCTTCCAACTGTTTTGTCGCATTTGAACCCCTAGATCTCTCTGTGCGTTTATTTGAGTCCATCGTTCTCTTGGGATAATAAGAACATTCTGGAATTGGGTAGAGGTCGCATTGTAAATATACTTAACAACAGTACGTTAAGGACTGAAAATGGGCCTTAAGCCATCACCCTCAAAGCATAATAAACGTTGGAACTCGCTTCAGCACAGTCTCCTGCGTTGTTCTCCATCCGGATCACGCCCTCGTTATTCTGTGCGTTTAACAAATGTTTGTTAGCGTCTCTCTTTGCTCCTTCTCTGGCCAGACATAGACTCAGAATCTCTTCTGTGCCGCCAGGATTCGAATTTTCCTCTTAAACCTCCACAGCGTGCTTCGTTGCAAGTACTCTCCCTGCCTCTCTTTAATCTTCCATTTTTTCATCCACCTTTTACCCGCTCTTCCGCGTTGGTGGGGGTTGTTCTGCGCCTCACAGGCAGGGAGCTTCCCACAGTCCTGCATTGACACCGACGACGTCGGGTAGACAAAGTCCCACGCGTCTTGAGTAGGTAGGACGCAGCTCCCTCCCTCACTGATCTCAACTTCCAACTTCTCTGAGAAAAAATCTACACTCACTTTGCTAAGATCATTTGAGCCACCTGCCTGGGTTCTCTCTAAAGCTCTCCAGCGTCAATTGCTTTCTCCTTGAAATGTCTCCGAGTGTCTGAACTCTTCCATCCTCCTTCCCTCCCTGGGTTTTACACGCGCGCGATTCCTTGGCGGCAACGTTTTCTGTCTCTACCTTCAGAAGGCAGTGCGGAATGGCCTACACTTTTGCCCTGTCCTGGCTTCTGCCGGAAGTTCGAACTGGGATTCCTTTTGACATTCCTAGTCTGAAATGCAACCTCTGAACCCACCAAGGACACCTCCATCACGGCGAAGTTGGAACATTCTGAGTGGACCCCTTGAACCCATATGTCTTGCGTGGACTATCTAATCCGAAAGGTTATCCGTGGGCCATCCAGAAAATAGACGGACTTTCTTTTGCTCCAGAATCTGGAATGATATCGAGGCCAGTTGGGTGTTTGTTTGTTTGTTTGTTTGTTTGTTTGTTTGTTTTTCTGGAAGGATGAAGCAGACAAGCCTTGCCTGGCCCATCAGTAGAAGACTCGCTCTAGTTAGCAGCGTCTGGGAACAGAGTGGCAAATCCGAGGCCTTAAAACAGGGGACCAAGGACAGCGACTTTTAGGCTACGCCTGGGGGGGGGGGGGGGAGAATGGGTGCTGGGGGGAAGGGGCGGGGAAGGGAGAGTTAAGGGTTCTCAGTTAATCTGCAGATTTACATCTGCACCTCGACTCCTCACGTGGGAAATCTCCCAGTCTACATAAATAAGGAAACAATGCCTGGGCACAGGACTCAGTGTCTGCACAGGGCTCATTTGCCTGTTCCTCTGCTCAGTGATGTGGCCGGCCTGCACACACGCAGTCCAGTCCAGGAAAGACCTGCTGGGTCTGGAGCTGAACAATTTGCTCTCTTCCCTCCAGAAGTTATGACGGCAAGCACATACTCAGCCGAGGAGAAGGACGTCCTGCAGTCTAGACCCGAATGCCAACCTGGTCTGGAACTGCCTTGGCAGAGTTCCAGAGCGATAGAGCTCTCCAGCTCTGGGGCGGGAGAGAATTACCAGGAGCCCAGTCTACATTCGAGGCTGTGGAGGTTGGTAGGATAGATATTTGGTGTGTTAGTGGGTGAGTTACTGTGGAGACCAGGCAATGACAGATGGGTTGGTACAGCAAAAAAAATCATTATTACATACTCAACCTGTTGCCCAATTCAGGCCTTGCCACTTCCCAACTCTGAGACCCTGAGAAAAATACTCAGTTTTCCTGAGCCTTCATTGCATCAGGAAAGGACAGATGTGCCCAAGTTCTTTTGTTGCCAAAATGCAGCTGGACTCCGTGAAATAAATCCAAAGTATCTTTTAGCGTGAGTAAGGGCATATGGAACTGAAAACCCTAAGTTATTTAAAATTGTAAGGGAGAAATTTGTAGATGTGTAGACCCAGATGGAAACAATGGCACAACAGGATGGTGTGCACAGAGCACAATCTTGAGTATTATTTACTTGCTCTTCAGGGAATGGAGAACCCCCTGTGTTACTTTTCAACAAAGGAGAGCAGGAAGGAAAGACTTCTGAAGCAAGAGAATGTCAGAGGATTGAAACAAGTAGGAGGCAAGGGGCAAGGGGCAATTGTAACTGTTCCTCTCCCTCAGCTCAGAGGGTCTTGTTTAGATGAAAACCAGAGGGATGCGGATGCCATCATTCTGTGTATGAGATGCTTCAGATTCAGCAGCAGCTGACATGGTGCAATTTCCAAGTGATGTTATGGTCTTTAAAACCTGCAAGTGGATGCAGGGTGCTTGGTGACTCAGACTCAGTATTTCTAATGTGAAGCTGCTGATGGGAGGGGCTATTTGATGCAACCTCAGGTCTGTCAGTCTCCTCACCAGAAGACCCTGAAGTCCATCCTCAGAGGAAGGAGGCCTCCTTTTCTACCCAGGCTCTATTAGTTGCTTGTGTTGATGGTGGGTGACAAGGAAGGACTGTGGAGAATTCTGAGTCTCATCTGAAGAAATACAATCACAACTGCTGATGGTGATCATAACGACATCAACTCCTGGTTGTTTGATGAGGTGGGTAGTGAGGAGAGTCAGGCTACACTGGGCACTGCAAGAATATATTTGCTCTTCCTTCCTATTGTGTGATGGAGCGAGCAGGGCAAATCCCTTCTCAGCTTGGTGCTCTGAAGATGCACGGCTGCAGTTAAGGCACAGAGAGGGATGTGTGTTCCTTCTCTCATTTATTCCTCTAACAATGGATCCTGGTGATCTACATTGTACAATGGTTGCTATGGTTGTAATGTTTCAAAAGTAAAGAAAATTAAAAAATATTTGAGAGCTGGGTTGATTAACTGAGGCTTTTCCTGAGGTCCTGATGAGGGAGGAGAATGTAACTCCCTCTATAAACCACCTCGACTTCTCCATATCGAAGGGTTATCTTCAGCAATATGGCTTAACCATCGGGGGGGGGGGGGGATAATCAATGCCCTTGGCAGAAGCCTGTGATGTTTGAAGGTTTCCATGGGACCCCTTAGGCTAATGTCTCAACAAAATGCAAATTAGTCTTGGTCCTGGAGATTTTACTTGGTGTCATTGGATGTCTAGTTTGGGTACTGTCTCCTTCATTATTGGTGACTCATTTAGATTCTTTTCATTGTATGAGTATATTTTAGGAAGCTTCTGCAGTAGTAGGTTTCCATATGGTTGTTCAAATGGCCTTTACTGTTAGTTGTCCCTCCCCATATACCCTCCTTATCTTCTGTCCAACTACCTAGTGTATCTTCCTATTCTAGCTTCCTCTTGTCCCCCTGCATTCTATTTCCCCTTCCTTGGAAGATCTTCTCCTCTACCCTAGTCCTGTACTAGGTACCTAATCTCCGTAGTTATTCTGATTGTGGTTATTGTAGCAAACATAGCAAGCTTAAAAACAACATCCACATATAAGAGAAAACAAACACTATTTGTCTTTTGTGTCTGGGTTACCTCACTCAGGATTACTTTTTTTATTATTTAATATATTTTTTTTTTACATACCAATCCCAGTTTCCCTTACCTCCTCTCCTCCTGCTTTCCTCCTTCCCCTCACCCCATCCCCATCCACTCCTCAGAGATGGTAAGGCTCCCCTTGGAAGTCAACTAAGTTCATTGCCTCATTGTGTTCCATCACGTCATTGAGCAGGATCAAGTCATCTCCAGCCCACCCCACCCTCATGCCTAGGCTGAACAAGGTATCTCTCCATAGAGAATAGGCTCCACAAAGTCAGTTCAGGTATTACAGTCGGATCCTGGTCCCACTGCCAGTGACTCCATATACTCCCAAGCCACACCATGTCACCTGTATCCAGGGACCTACTTCAGTCCTCTACAAGCTCCCCATTTGTCAGCCTGGAGTCAGCTATCTCCCACAAGCATAGGTTAGCTGATTCTATGGGTCACTCTATCATAATCTTGACCCCTTTTCTTATATTATCACTCCTCCCTCACTTCTTTTGTACTCTGGGAGCTCGGCCCAGTGGTTAGTTGTGGATCACTACATCTGTTTTCATCTGTCTCTGGAAGACAGTTCTAACTTTTCTGGGGTTGTGGACTGTAGGCTGATTATCATTTACTTAATGTCTTGTATCCACTTATGAGTGAATACTTACTGTATTTGTCTTTCTGGGTCTGGGTTACCTCACTCAGGATGATTTTTTTTACTTCTGTCTGTTTGCCTGCAAATTTAAAGATGCCATTGTTTTTTTACCACTCAGTAGTACTCTACTGTGTAAATGTACCACATTTTCTTTAACCATTCTTCAATTGAGGGGCATCTAGATTGTTTCCAGGTTCTGGCTATTATGAATAACCCTGCTATGAACATAGTTGAGCAAATGTCCTTGTGGTGTGAGTGTGTCTCCTCTTGGTATATTTTCCCAAAAATGGTATTACTGGGTCTTGAGGTAGACTGATTTCTAATTTTCTGAGAAATCACCATACTGATTTCCATAGTGCCTATACAAGTTTGTATTCCCACCTGCCATGAAGGAGTGTCCCCCTTACCCCAAATCCTCTCCAGCATAAGCTGTCATCAGTGTTTTTGATCTTAGCCATTCTGACAGGTGTAAGATGATATCTCAGAGCTGTTTCGATTTGCATTTCCCTGATGACCAAAGATGTTGAGCATTTCCTTGAATGCCTTTCAGCCATTTGATATTCCTTTGTTGAGAATTCTGTTTAGATCTGTACCCCATTTTTTAATTGGATTATTTGATAATTCTAGTTTCTTGAGTTCTTTGTATATTTTGGAGATCAGCCCTCTGTCTGATGTGGGGTTGGTGAAGATCTTTTTCTATTCTATAGGCAGCCATGTTGTCTTGTTGACCACGTCCTTTGCTTTACAGAAGCTTCTCAGTTTCAGGAGGTTCCATTTATTAATTGTTGCTCTCAGTGTCTGTCCTAATGGGGTTATATTTAGGAAATAGTCTCCTGTGCCCATGCATTGAAGGCTACTCTCCACTTTCTCTTCTATCAGGTTCAGTGTAGTTGGATTTATACTGAGGTCTTTAATCCATTTGGATGGGGTTTTGTACATAGAGATAGGTATGGATCTATTTGCATTCTTCTACATATTGACATTCAGTTATGCAGGACCAATTGTTGAAGATGTATAATTTTTTCCATTGTATAATTTTAGATTCTTTGTCAAAAATCAAAGTTCATAGGTGTGTGGATTAATATCAGGGTCTTTGATTCAATTTCATTGGTCTCCCTGTCTGTTTTTATGCCAATAACAAGCTGTTTTCATTACTGTAGCTCTATAACAGAGCCTGAAGTCAGGGATGGTGATGCCTCCAGGTGTTCCTTTATTGTACAAGGTTTTTTTGTTATTCTAGATCTTTTCTTTCTCCATATAAAATTTAGTATTGCTCTTTCAAAGTCTGTGAAGAGTTGTGCTGGAATTTTGATGGGTATTGCATTGAATCTGTAGATTGCTTTTGGTAAGGTTGCCATTTTTATCATGTTAGTCCTACCTACCCATAAGCATGGGAGATCTTCCATTTTCTGATATCCTATACAATTTCGTTCTTCAAATACTTAAAGTTCTTGTCATACAGGTCTTTCACTTGTTTGGTTAGAGTTACCCCCAAGATATTTTATGTTGTTTGTGGCTATTATGAAAGGTGATGTTTCGCTGATTTCTTTCTCAGTCTGTTTGTCATCTGTATACAGAAAGGCAACTGATTTTCTTGAGTTAATCTTATATCCTGCCAAATTACTGAAAGTGTTTATCAGCTATAGGAGTTTCCTGGTAGAATTTTTGGGGTCACTTATGTATAGTATCATATCATTAGCAAATAGCAAATGTTTGACTCCTTCTTTTCCAATTTGAATCTCCTTGATCTCCTTTTGTCATCTTATTGATCTATCTAGGACTTTGAGTACTGTATTGAATAGATATGCAGAGAGTGGATATCCTTGTCTTGTTCCTGATTCTAGTGGAGTTGCTTTGAGTTTTTCTCCATTTAGTTTGATGTTGACTGATGGCTTACTGTATGCTGCCTTTATTATGTTTAGGAATGTTCCTTGTATCCCTGATCTCTCCAAGATTTTCATCATGAAGAGGTGTTGGATTTTGTTGAAGGCTTTTTCAGCATCTAATGAGATGATTCTATGTTTTTTTTCTTTCATTTTGTTTATATGATAGATTATATTGACAGATTTTCATATATTAAACCATCATTGCATCCCTGGGATGAAACCTACTTGATCATGGTGGATGATATTTCTGGTGTGTTATTGGATTTGGTTTTCCAATATTTAATTGAGTGTTTTTGAATCAATGTTCATGAGGGAGATTGGTCTGTAATTCTCTTTCTTAGTTGCATCTTTGTGCAGTTTGGGTATCAGAGCAACTGTAACCTTGTAAAAACGAATTTATGGCATTCCTTCTACTTCTATTGTGTGGAACAATTTGAGGAGTAGTGGTATTAGCTCTTCTTTAAAATTCTGGTAGAATTCTCCTCTGACACCACCTGGCCCTGTGGTTTTTTTGGGGGGTAGGGTTGGGAGACTTTTGATGTTGATGTCTATTTCCTCTGCAGTTATAGGTCTATTTAATTTGTTTACCTGGTCTTGGTTTAATTTTGGTATGTGTGGTACGTATCCAGAAAATTGTTAATTTCCTTTAAATTTTCCAATTTTGTGGAGTACAGGTATCTGAAATATGATCTGATGATTCTCCCAATTTCCTCAGTGTCTGTTGTTATGCCCCCCTTTTCATTTCTGACTTTGTTAATTTGGATATTCTCTCTCTGCCTTCTGGCTTAACGTAGGATTTAAGTTTTAATAATGTTTCTTTTACAAATGTGAATGCCCTTATATTTGGGGCATAGATGTTCAGTATTGAGATTTTCTCTTGATGGATTTTTCCTGTGACTAATATGAAATGTCCTGCTTTATCATTTTTGATTGATTTCAGTTTGAAGTCTATTTTGTTAGATATTAGGATAGCTCCATCAGCTTGTTTCTTAGCTTCATTTGATTGGAATTTTTTTTCCAATCCTTTACTCTGAGGTGATGTCTGTCTTTGAAGTTGAGGTGTGTTTCTTGTATGCGGCAGAAGGATGGATTCTGTTTTCATATCCAGTCTGTTAGCCTGTGCCTTTTTAGAGGTGAATTGAGTTCATTTACATTAAGAGATATTAATGACCAGTGATTGTTAGTTCCCATTATTTTTGTTTTTGTTGTTGTTGGTGGTGGTGGTGGTGGCATTATGTATATGTTTCTCTTCTTTGGAGTTTGCTGCTGTGAGATCATCTACTGCCTATGTTTTGTGGATGTAGCTGATTTTCTTGGATTGGAGTTTTCCTTCTAGTATTTTGTGTAGGGTTTGTGGCTAGGTATTGGTTAAATCTGGGTTTGTCATGGAATATCTTGTTTTGTCCTTCTATGGTGATTAAAAGTTTTGCTGGGCATAGTAGTCTGGGCTGGGATCCGGGGCCTCTTCCTGTTTGCCTGATGCCTGTCCAGGACCTTCTCACTTTCATTGTTTCCATTGGAAAATTGGAAATGATTCTGATAGATCTGCTTTTTATATGTTACTTGACCCTTTTCCTTTACAGCTCTTAATATTCTTTTTTATTCTGTACATTTTGTGTTTTGTTTATTATGTAGCAAAGGAACTTTTTTTTTTTTTTAGTCCAGTCTATTTGGTGTTCTGTAAGCTTCTTGTACTTTCATAAGCATATCCTTCTTTAGGTTAGGAAAGTTTTCTTCTATGATTTTGTTGAATACATTTTCTCTGCTTTCAGTTGAACTTCTCCTTCTTCTATCCCTATTATTCTTAAGTTTGGTCTTTTCATGGTGTTCCATATTTCCTGGATATTTTGTGTTAAGCATTTGTTGGGTTTAACATTTTCTTTAACAGGTGAATCTATTTTCTCTATTGTATCTTCATTTCCTGGGTCCATGATAGAAGGCATTTCTGATCCCTAGTTGACAAATGGGATGGAGATCTGATATGATGTAAGAGAGTGGGGGGGGGGGGTGAGTCATGGGGAGGAAAAGAGCTAGGCGACCCTGGACCTCTACAAAGAAGCAAAGTCCCCAGGGTGTGGTAGGGAGGAGGGTTTCCTCTGTTTCAGCCCAGTGTGGCCCCTGGGAGTGCTTAGTAAAAGGGCTTTCTGTGTGTCATTGAAGGAAGGCTCAGAGGCTCCACAGAAAAGAGTACAATTATTTCTGATATATGGATGTTGAGAAGCTGGAAGTTTCCAGAGTGTTGTAGTTAACACACTCGCCTAACATCAAGGGGTCTTTTGGTTCAAAGCCAGGTGGAGATAAGATTAGTGACTTTTCCTGACTTCTGTTTTTAGACTGTCAGCTCACTCCCAACATTTTTCAGCCCTTACCACATAAAAATCTCGGCTCTTAAGTTTTGCTTTGACTGTAATGTTTTCATGAGCCCTGGATATAGCAGGTAAGCTTTGTGAGGACCAGTGGGTTCAATGGGTCTCCAAGAAAAATACAAGAAAACAAGCAAAGTCGTCGGGGGATTAGCTCAAATGGTAGAGCGCTCGCTTAGCATGCGAGAGGTAGTGGGATCGATGCCCACATCCTCCAGTTTATTGTTACCTCTAAAACCACGTTTCTTTTGAGGTGCTGATTTTGGCAATGGATATGTTCTCAACTGCACTGATTTGAGGACTGAAAATTATCCTAGCTTCATAACTCCCTTGAGCATATGGTTATTCTGCGCGTTTGAACAAATGTTTGTAAGCGTCTCTATTTGTTACTTCATTGGCCAGACATTAAGTCAGAACCACTCCTGGGCCACCAGCTTTAGGATTTTCTCCTAATCCACACCGTGCTGTAAGTTCCCTGCCGACCTCTACTGGGATCGTTCTTTTCCCCGTCTGACTCTTTGCCCCCTCGACCCTGTTGCTGCAGGGCTGTTCCGCGCCTTCCTGAAGCCCTGCACTGCCACCGACGGCGTCGCCTGAACAAACTCGGCCTGAGTGGAATCCGCTCTACTGTTCTCAATTTTCCATTTCTAAACTCTGCTTCTAAAAAAAAGAAAGAAAGAAAAAAGTGTAAATCCTTTGCTTAACGGGTTGCTGTGACTCAACCGGGTTCTCTCAAAAGCTCTGCAGTGTCAACAACATCTCCCCGAGGTGTCTCCGGGTTATCACGTTCCTTCCTCCGTGTGTTTTTCTCGCACGTGGTTCCCCTGCGATGCACGTTGCGTCCTCACTCCGGAATTTCTACATCCGCGCTTCTGCCTCCCTGAGCTCTCTCCCCTTGGCGCGCCGCCCAAGCCTCATTTATTAATCTTCCCCCGGGCCACGTTGCCTCTCCACTATTGCTTTTATGTTTGGTTTGGTCGGCTTCCCCTTGCAGTTCTTTCTGTAAATGTGGATCTGTAACTTCTGGAAGGCTCTTTAGAAAGTATACAATTTCTGTTGTTCTGCTGGCCTATGCAGTGGGTTTCCGTAGTGTAGTGGTTATCACGCTCGCCTCACACGCGAGAGGTCCCCGGTTCGAAACCGGGCGGAAACAACATTGTATTTAGTGTTTTTGGATTTTTCAATGGATCCCCTTCTTTCTGGATCTAAAAACACAGAGATCCACGTGTTCTAAGGGGACACATAGAAGAACAAGCAAAGGAAGCCTGACCATCCATCCCACGGCCTCCAGAAATTTGTTGACTCTCTCCACGTTTCTTCAAAGCCCACTTCCCTCTCATTTCTCTTTTTCTTAGAGTTGTGGTTCTCAGTCTTCTTAAAGCTGAGACCCTTTAATATTGCGCTGATTCCCCAACCAGAAAATTATTTACATAGGTAATTCAAAGCTATAATTTTGCTACTGTTATGTATCATAATGTAAATGTCTTTCTCCCCCTCCCCTACCCCCCAGTTATTTTGAGCTACTCAAACACCCCCACACACACACTCCGAAATGGTCATAACCCACAGGTTGAGAATGTCTCTCTTAGCAAATGGTGTTTAAGCATAACATTTTAAGAATATTGTCTATGAGAACCTCGGCTCTGCCTTTTGGGACTTGATGACTAGCCAGGAGGCCCTGGGGGCAGGAAAGCCACTACAAATAAAAGGGACCAGAAGTCCAGGGCCCGCTGTTTTGTTACTTTTGAATCTGTCTGCTCCTTATTTCCTCCGTCTTAGTCAGGGTTTCTATTGCTGTGATGAAACACCATGACAAAAAAGCAAGCTGGGGATGAAAAAGTTTATTCAACTTATGCTTCTACATTACTGTTCATCACCAAAGGAAGTCAGAACAGACCTGAAACAGGTCAGGAACCTGAAGGCAGGAACTGATGCAGAAGTCATGGAGGGATGCTGCTTACGGACTTGTTTCCCCTCGCTTATTCAGCCTGCTTTCTAATAGAACCCAGAACCACCAGCCCAGGGATGACATCATCCGCCATGGGTTGAACCCTCCTCCCTCATTTCACTAATTGAGAAAATGCCTTACAGTTGGCTCAAGGCAGCATTTCCTCAACTCAGGCTCCGTCCTCTATGAGGACTGTGTCTTGTGTCAAGTTGACACACAAAACCACCCAGCACACTTTCCCTGTGCCATTAACTCGCCTCTCACCCACAGCTTTTATCTGTGGTTTGATTTCTTTCTTTGTGAGTCTTTCTGTTGATGTACATATGTAACTTCTGGATGGCAGCTTAGCAGGAGACTGTAACTGTCCTGGATAGTAGAGTAACAAGCTGCCCATAGAGGTGTTTTTGTAGTGTAGTGGTTGTCATGTCCACCAGGAAGACCGACTCACCAAAATGCAAAAGCAAGGTTTATTGTGTGCACAATGCAAGCAGGCAGGGACATCGTCAAAGCAAGGGGCACAGCACTGGCAAGAGGAGGTACTCCACCCTTCTAGAGGGCATTATTTAAAGGCAAAACCCAGAAAAGTCACATCAGTAGGGTGTGGAGTGACAGGTTCAATCCTGATTGGCTCGTATCTAGGGGCTTTTCAGAAATAATATTTTTGAATCTCACCTGCTGCCTGTTGGCTGATCTTCAGGTGGGGATGTTCTGCAGTTATCTATACTTTTTAGTTGGCTACCCTGTTGCTTTACCAGAAATAGCTTACACAAGACACAAGAGGGAGGTAGAGGACAAAATGGAGGAACTTTGGTTCTTCACTGGCAACCAAGAATAGCCATTACATGTAGGCCCTGATGAAACAAAGGATACAACAGGATGGTATGCACAGAGCACAATATTGAGTATCATTTACTTGCTCTTCAGGAAATGGAGAACCCCCTGTGCTGCTTTTCAACAAAGGAGAGCAGGAAGGAAAGACTTCTGAGGGAAGAGAAAGCCAGAGGACCGAAACAAGGGGGAGGAGAGGGGCAAAGGGCAATTGTAACTGTTCCTGCTCTGTTTAGACGAAAATCAGAGGGGTGTGGAAGCCGTCATTCTGTGTATGAGATGCTTCAGATTGAGCACGAGTTGACATGGTGCAATTTCCAAGTGATGCTATGGTCTTTAAAAGCTGCAAGTGGATGCAGGGTGCTTGGAGACTCAGACTCGGTATTTCTAACATGAAGCTGCTGATGGGAAGGGCTATTTGATCACCAGAAGACCCTGAAGTCCATCCTCAGAGGAAGGAGGCCTCCTTTTCTACTCAGGCTCTGTTAGTTGCTTGTGTTGACGGTGGGTGACAAAGAAGGACTGTGGAGAATTCCAAGTCTCATCTGAAGAAATACAATCACAACTGCTGATGGTGATCATATTGACATCAATTCCTGGTTGTTTGATGAGGTTGGTATTGAGGAGAGGGTTTGGATTGTACAGTTTTCATCCTTGAAGGTCAGGTGTGCCAGTTAGTAAATCTCTAACCTTCCTGTTCGCGGTGTAGTCAGGGAGACACAACAGGGAATCCTGTGTACAGAGGAATCACACAATATGGTTCCACGTTGGTGGAAACTTTTCCCAAAGAACTATTTTTGTTTAAAGAAGCTGCCATTGTATAGATTTCCATCCTTCCCCAAAGCCCCACAAAATTTTCCAAAGGAAGAGGCATGTAGAACTCCAGTTACATACAGCAAGAATCATTAAAAAGGAAAGTAGAAATTTTTGCTAGGGAAGTGTGGCCTGCAGTGTCGAAATGCTGGAACTTTGTCAAGCAGAAGAGGTGGCCATTCTCCATGCAGCCCATGCCATCTAATGCTTTCTCTCTATTGCATTTCTAAAGGCCTATTGCAGTAGATCACTGCTTTCTCCAGGAGGCATGCTGTCTTGCCTGTCCATGTAGGCAATGGAGTTACGGTATTTGAGGTGTTTCTTGGGGTAGATAACTGATCTTCTCCCTATCTGGTGGGCGTTCTGTTCTTTGGTTGCTGTTGCCCACTCTGGATCCTAGGCAAGGGTGGTAGCTATGCGGTTGCTGGTAGAGAGAACTTCTGCAGGTTGGGAGGTGATACAAAGGCAATGGAGACAGGCTATGCGGAAAGAATCAGAGGGGCAGTGGGAAAGAGCTAGGGGACCAGGTTTGGCAACAACATTCCCACAAAGTGAGGTAGGTTGGGAGAAGAGATTCTTGCCTGCAGGCTGCTACAGGATAAGAGGGGGTCTGGACAGATTGGAGTGGAGGGTGGGAATGATAGTGAAAATTGCCTGTGTCCCAGCTCAGTGTGGTCCCTGGGGGGTGGGGGTTTCATGATAGAAAGCATTTCTGATCCCTAATTGACAAATGGAATGGAGATCGGGACAAATGGAAAGTGAGTACGGGAGCGGGGGAAGGTGGGGATGGGGGAGGGCAGAGGGAAAGAGCTAGGAGACCCTGAACCTCTACCAAGTTTTAAAGTCCCCGGGATGGGATAGGGAGGAGGGTTTCCTCTGTTTCAGACCAGTGAAGCCACTGGGAGTCTTTGGTAAAAGGGGTTTCTGTGTATCATTGGATGACCCAAAGGAAGGGAAAGCTCAGAGGATCCACAGGAAAGAGTTCAATTATTTCTTATGAATATGGGTATTTGAATGTAGTGCCCAGGGTAGACAATAGATGGCGACAGACGCCTACTACTGTTAAAATAGCGATGAGCTGCCATGTGGGTGCTGAGAATCAAAGAAGTTCCTCTAGCATGACAAATTGAGAACAGCCGCAGAGTCATCCCTCTCCTGGGCACGTGGCCACCGTAGTGGAACAAGGTGTTCTGAGACATTTGTTGGTTCACAGGAACGAATCCCTGACTACTGAGACGCTGACTTCTTCACATCCACAGAAGGCTAATTCCCAGAAGGATTATTCCGGGAAGGATCAATATTATAAGGAGGTTCTGTCACTCGAAACCAAGAAGTTGAGGACATGGCAAGTGAGGTGATCGATCCATCGAGGGAAAAATTCCACAGGACCTCACTTATAACGTGGAATCGGAGTGTTCATCTGGCACTAGCAGAGCGGAGTCACCAAGAGCACGGCATGGAAGGCGCAGTCACCTTAGTTACTTTGATTTAGCTAACCCATGATACAAGGATATACAACGTACGCTATCATTAAATTATTCCTAGGCAAAGAAAGAATCTATTTCTACAAACTAGGCAAAGTGAGGGTAGAAGTGAAGTTTCCGTAGTGTAGTGGTTATCACGCTCGCCTAACACGCGAGAGGTCCCCGGTTCGAAACCGGGCGGAAACAAAGTTACTTTTGCTCACTTCTGTTTCCAGATTCTTAACTCCTTCCCTACACTTTTGAGCAGTTGTCGCAAAAGAATCTCGAGTTTTTGATTTGCCACTCGACTCCCGGCATACTTGCTTTGGCCACGAAGTAGCATCCAATTTTAGGAAAACTCATTGATTCATCTGGCATACAAGAAAGTACATGGAAAATTATCAAAACATCAGCGGATTAGCAAAAAGTATCAAGACGTCGGGGGATTAGCTCAAATGGTAGAGCGCTCGCTTAGCATGCGAGAGGTAGTGGGATCGATGCCCACATCCTCCAATTTTTAGGCTTCTTGAGAGTCACTCACACTCCACAGCAATTCTCAGGAAATGGGGGTGACTTGTGTGTTCTCTTTTGGAGCACAAATTCACGATACGACCTTTCCGAGTATCTAAGGGCTGAGAATGTGGCTAAATGCCATGGTGCTTGCCTCGTGTGGAAAGCCCAACCTAATTCAATGCCATCCCAGACATAATTAAATTTTGGAGAAATAGCAGAGGTCATCTGACTTACACTCATCTGCACGTGTCTCTGTAATGGATGGGAAAGATCACTAAAAGGGTCATCGTAAATACCACAGCATAGATCTCTGCCGAGGAGTACTTGGAGGAACAAGGCTCAGCCTCAAAACTGGCAGGAAAGATGTCTGCGAAAACACGCTTTGGACCTCACTAAGCTGTTGCACATTGGTGAATGGTTTGGGGTTCTGAACCCGGTATTTCTCAGCTGAGTCTCTAGATAGGCAGAAGGCAGGAAAGAAACAGGAGTTACCAGCCTTCTGACCCACCCAGGAAGTCAGGTGGTGAAGGGTCAGTGTGGCTGGACGGAAGGGACACTGGAGTGAATGGGACATTTTTCTGTTGTTTCCCTCTGCTTCCAGATGGATCCCATCGGTGCTTTGAGGCGACTAAAACCACAGAAAGACTCGGCAGTTGTGGGGCTGAGATCAATAAAGATGAAGTTCTTTGAAAGCGCACTGACTGAAATGACTACTACTGACTAGATTCTGCTTTGTTTTTTTGTGTTTCTGTGTTTTCAAGTAAAGGGGGAAAAAAAAGGTTCCTCACGTGGCCCGTACGGGGATCGAACCCGCGACCTTGGCGTTATTAGCACCACGCTCTAACCAACTGAGCTAACCGGCCAGCTGTCAGCCACTGCAGGTAGCAAATATTTAATTGACATTTGACATTATTTTAGGTGTTTGTTGTTGCTTTGTTATTTGTTTCATTTTTAATTTTAAAGTTTTCTTGAACCTGGAAAAAGTTATGAAACTCGTGTTGTTCCAAGTAGAAAATTTCTCTGAGCAGAAAAAAAAATTATGAACCAGTGCAAGTAATGTCACGTCGCAAAGTTTCCTGACCCGGCCACGGACAACATAGTTCCCTACTCCGGTGGCCGCCTACGATGCGACCCGCCCTTTAGCCTTCACAGAGGTCACCTCCTGTGCAGTTCTCCCTGTTGCCTTCAAGTGACAACAACCTGATAGCCTTCCCGATTTTACCGATTTCTCCTTCAATTCTCTAAAAATATTTGGATTAGGCAGTGCGCCGCTGGCCTCCGCCGGCGCGCGTCTCTACTTGGTCGTTAAGGCATCGATCGCTCTAGTCTTGCAGATCAGGCACTCGAGGCCGGGTAGGGGTTCGTGCCCGGGGAGCCTGCGCTGCTCGCGGCTGGCAGGTCTTTGTCTTTCTGGCCACTGTCGCGGTCCGCGGTGTCCTGCGGGACGAGTGAGTCCAGGACCAACGCCATCCCGTCCGTCACAGGGCGGAGTCCTCTCGGCACAGCCATGCTTTTCTTAAGTCTCAGCGATGCCAAACCCTGCTCAGCTCGAACTTGGGTTTACCTTCGTCACTAGCCCAGCAGCTGTTCCTGAAGTTTGGGGGAGGCCCGCGCTTCCGGGCGGGTCACAGCTGTCTCAGCGGGCAACCGAAGAGACGAGGGCAGGCTGTCGTGTCCCCCGCCTCCGAATTCCGGGATGCGCTCTCGTGTTCATCCCGTCCTCCTATAATGCAGTCTCGGAGGAGTGGAGAACTTGCGATTCTGAAATAAGTATTTTCAAGTCGCCCCAAAAACACTGACCTTGGGCGCTTTTGGTCTGAGTGTCTGCGGAGCCTCGGAGAAAAAACGCAACAAGCCCAAGGCGACACCCACGGGACTGAATGCAGCCTGGGTTTCCTCTGACCTCCGGGATGCTGACTTGATGTCTCCTCATCTTGACATCCGAAAGAGCCCCTCGTAGCGGCAACCAGGAGCTTTGGTGATACGGAGTACCTGTGACTACAAAGTCGCCCCCAACCTCGGAGTCTGTTTTCGAGGAGGTCAACGCCGGGCATCAGCCTCCACCTACCGAGACCTTTGTTCTTCCGTCCCACTTTTGGTGAAAAGAACTGTTGATTCTGTTCACGAGGGACCGACCCTCGGACCTCCCGCTCCCTAACTGGGGGTCTTGCTGAGGCAACAACCACAGAAGGAGACCCGAACAAAGGGGGATTCGGGAAAAGTGCTACGCGTGACGCACAGTTCCTAGAACGTCACAATCTACTTCACCACTCTAAACTCGAACGGCTTCACCGCCAGGCTGTCAGGTCCCTTGTGGCCAAGGTCCCCGAAGGCCGGGCCAAGAGCTCCGCGCGGCCCTCATTTCAACGCCCTGCTTCAGATGTGGATCCTGTAACTGTCTAAGGTTAGAAAACCTGCGCGTGCGCAGCTGACAAGGACCTTACAAACTTTCTCTGGTTTATCTCAGAGAAAGCCCAGGAATTGCGTCTCGGGTTCTCATCTACCCTCTTTCAAAACTACTGAAGGTCTGTGGAGATGGGGTTCTTGGTCACAGCGAGCTTGATTAGGACATCTTAGCGGGATAATAGTTAATTTCTTCGGGAGACCGGGACGGAGTTCCTCAGAATATTGGTCCTCGTGAGTGGGAAGGTTTTTTTTTTTTTTTTGTAAATATATTCTCGGATCCCGTTAGCATGTGTTAGACAACATAAACCAGTTTTGCCTCACACCTCCATAGGAAGTGAACATTCTTAAATACCTCCTTGATTCTCGTTGAGCTGTCTCAGTACTGCTAAAATGCCTGCGAAATCGCACCCTAAAACGGAACTCCGGGTTCTTATCTGGAAATCTCCATCGGGGAGACTGTGGAACCTCAGGTTCAGATTTCAGGGCTCCAGACACTTGTAGTATTTTCCAGAGTGTGGGGAAAATCTCGAACGGCTCCAGTGCCGCTGACCCGTTTTTACAAGCATTATATATTAAGCAGTGTTAAAGAAATTAAGGCAACCGGGTTCTTCAGTCTGAATGAAAAGGAAAGGGCTCCTTCTGGCAATTTTAAATTGAAAAGAGGAATTAGCAAAGACCTCAACCCCGAAACAGAGAAGTCACACATAACATATTAAAGGGGTGACCATGCAGAGCAGCTGACCTGTCCTATGTTATTCTCTGGACTTCATCTCCAGCACCACAAAACAGTCAATAACTGCGTGCTGGAAAGGCCTATGCCTGAGGGGTGGCAGCTCTAGGGTAGAGCAGTGGCTGATCTAGAATGAGGGGAAGCGGGAATGCCAGCCAGCTCCAGTTATGCGCTTTCCTCCCTAGTCCTTGTGGTGGAGGTACTCCCAGCGAAGACTCCATACATGGGCTTAAGCTAATGGAAAGTCTTTATTAACCAGCCGGTGACAACAACGGGCATTCTGATCCGAGTGTAGCACTGAGTCTTTCTCATGGTGAGCTTATAAGCACAAAAACCATGTTCTGGGTTGGCACACTTCTGTTAACAAGAACAGTTAGCCAGACTGGAACAGCAAAAAAATCAACAAGCAAGTTAGCACATTTAGAGAGTGTCCCAGAACTATGTACTTTGATAGATTGTCTTTGTTTTCAGTTTTAGCAGATGGTGCTGCTGCCTCTGTGCTGAGTTTTACACTCTGAATGGTATTTCCATCATGGAGTCAGGTATGCTAAGGTCTGAGGGCATACTATGGTCTGGGGCCCTGTTACAACCCTAGGTTTCTATGGTCTTAGTCTCTGGTAAGTACATTCAAGGGGTTTACCTTTCTGTAGATCCGTGCCCTGGCTGTATTTGATGGTTTAAAAAGCAAATGGGCCATGCGGTGGTGCACACCTTTAATCTTAGCACTCAGGAGGCAGAGGCAGGTAAATCTCTGAGTTCCAGGCTAGCCTGGTCTACAGCTGGTTCCAGATTGCCAGGACTACACAAAGAAACCCTGTTATTAAAAAAAAACAGTTTAATAAATAAAAAGCAAGTAAAAGTGGTATATATGTTCAATGATATATGCATGATAAATAACAAATATATATTTGGACACACACACACATATATATATATAATCAATTATCTATGCATGGGTGTACATCTCTGCTGATGTGTAGAGAGCAGGGAACAACATGTCCCTCCTAAGTCAACCACTTAGTGTTTTCATTTTTGTTTGGGGACAGTATCTCTTTGGCCTGTAATTGCTGAATAGGCTGGATGAGTTGTCCAGAGAGCCCCAAGCACCACACTGTCCCTGCCTCTCCAGAGTAAGAACTACAAATGCAGGCCATCATATCCAGACTTAAAAAAAAAAAAAAAAAAAAAAAAAACTCTTTCAATCCTTGAGATCACAGTTGGGTTTTAAAGTGACCTGCACCTCCCTTGGTGAGAGTGTCTTTGCTAAGTGGAGTTACTAGGCTGGGTCCCTCCCTCAACCTCCTCCAGGCTCACTTCTTGCCATGTCTTCCTTTTCAATGCTGGACCCACTCTTGGGCAATCTGAGAGAAGATGATTTTTCCTTTGCCGAGCACAGCTTGTGAAAGTGCATAAAATAAAGTCATCACAGGCACAATTAGTTAGTGGAACCTCTTGAAGTGAACCCAAATCACTTCCCACCTTGTGCTCATAGTCTGAAGTCTGGCTTTCCCAAAAAATACTAATTTTTGATGAATTCTTAAGGAGTTCTAAATCTGAGTATGTAAATGTCATTTAGACGATCCTCATCATCTTTTGGATAACATATTATACATACAACTTTTGTTTGTTGAATATATATACATATATATATATATATATATCCAATGTATATCTATTCATTTTAATGCAATGTGTATATATCATTTTATTCATTTAAAATTTTATAGATGTAAGTGTATCTGTGTACACATGAGTGCAAATGCATAAGGAGGGTCAGAAGAAGATACTGGATTGCCCTGACTGGGTGCTGGGAACCAAATTCTGTTCCTCTGCACAGAAGTGTGTGCTCTTAACCACCTCTACAATGTAGTTTTATAATTATAACATCCTTTCCTGTTCAAAGAATTTGCATGAGATAATGAATTAATTACATGTCATGTGATTTAGGCCACTTATCCATAGCACAGCTAGTGTGCTGGAGAGGGTGTTGGATCTTCATAAGGGATGGCTTGCTTCAGAAGCTCCTCCAGGTCCCTGGACCTCCCCTTAACACCTGTCTCTTTCCCCCATCTGATCTCACGCAATTGACTTGACTTTCTCAACTGTGGGATATGACTCATAATATAAGACACGTTCTGTTAATTCCATACAATCATCCCCTGCTATTTTTAGTGAAGAGACTCATAACCTGGTGTCTTCAAGGCCACCCCTCCCAGTCACTTGCAGTGTCATGGAAGCTACCTGCTGATGTCTGTTCCCATCAGTCACTTTGAGGACAATGCCTTCCCGCTAGTGACTTTCGTTTCTTAGCCAATGCCTTTTCAGACACTCTCTCTGTCCACTCTTTTCTGAACCCGTCCTCTCCTTCCCAGTGTCTAAGTTACTTGGCTAGCAGTCTTCATTTCACAAATCATAAACAAATCCCCTACCCTGCTGTGCCTTGACATATTTGTTTCTATCTTTCTCTGGTATCTAGCATGGTGTGAATGGGTGTGGGGAGATCTCTACTGCCTGTAATGCAGTGTGCTTATTTCATGGAAACATCCTGTTCTATTGGGCATTTTTACTTGTGGATTATTACCATGAAGATGATTTCTTCTTATGTTGTACTGCTAATTGATAATAATAATGTTGGTTTAAATAGAGTTTTGATAATTAAAAATATGAACAAGGAAGTATCACACAGCTAGAACATATGAGTTTCTATTGAGGAGCCATATATACTGTGAATTAAGTTATTGATTAAGAAAAACAATTGAGTCTCAGTAACCCAGTTAGCTAAATTCTTTTAACCTTTATGTTGGGAAATGTGTTCACAGATTTTGGAGAGCATCACAGCTGAAACAAAGCTTTGAAAATAACTTAAAATTAAACTTTAAAATTAAAATTAAATTAAAATTAAAATTTTAAAATTAAAATGTTTTTGTCAAATAGCTTTGAGATGAAAAACCCAAGAAGACAATCTAAAGTTTTAGAAAGCCACATAGTTGAATACGGAACTCATTAAGGTCAGGGAACAAGAACAAAGCAACTCAATTTTTATTAGCTGATGTGCCTTTCTTGTCAGGATTGGTTGATGACCAAAGGTGATGATGAGTGGGTATATACCCTAAAGATTTAAAGTAGAACTGACTGAATCCTTTTCATACATAAAAGTTTAGGTTTACGATTCCTTAAGATTCTTATAAGATTATCTTTCAAGATAAGGAATAAAGTGATCGGTCCTTTCTTTGTAACTGCAAAATGCAGCCTGCCAATAAAAGACCTGACGGAGAAGAATGTCTTGCTTGCTCACACAGTTAATCTATAACAAGTTGGTTTTGTTTGAATGTACGTGGGTTATTGGAATAATTTGGTTTTTTACCTGTAATATGTAAAATGCTTAATAATGTTAAGGGACATGTAAAGCATGCTTTTTACAAATTATATTCATTGTAATAATTCACTTGAAAATCAGAATGCAACCATGTTGTAATTTTTATATTGCCTGAAAGGTTGTGTTGGGATATATAAGCTGTAAGGGAAAGAATATAGATAGAGTTAAAATGGGCTAGAAGGAAAACATCAAGAATGAATTAGAAGGGAAACATCCAGAATTAAGATAGAGTTAGAAAGAAAACATCAAGAATGAGTGAAGGAGTAAAGAATGAAAAAGAATAAAGGAAGGGTTTGAAGGAAACCATCAAGAGAATGTGTGTCTTTTTCCCTAACTCCCTCAGACAGAAAAGTCCAGTAGGCGCATCAACACCTGTGGGTTCCTTCTGAGCCCTGTGTTGCTGCCCCCCAGGCAGCAATACTTGAATATCTAGATTGGCTTAGGAAAGAGTGTGAGGACCAGTGTATTTTTTGTTTTTTTGAGGTAGGGTTTTTCTGTGTAGCTCTGGTTGTCCTGGAACTCACTCTGTAGATCTGGTTGCCTCTGCCTCCAGTGCTAAGGCCTGTGAATAAAAGGGAAGTAGCGACAGGAGAGGGTGTGGGGAGAAGCAACTTTGCTGTGGGAGGAACAGGGATTGGTATATAAAATGAAAAAAGATAGTTTGTTTTCTTTTTTAAAAGAAAGAAAGAGAGAAGGAGAAAGAAAGAAAGAAAGAAAGAAAGAAAGAAAGAAAGAAAGAAAGAAAGGAAGAAAGAAAGAGAGAGAGAGAGAGAAAGAAAGACTTATCCCTAAGCAAACACCTATAGCCCTCTTAATGTAGCTGGCAGCATATTAGTCTCATAATCTGAAGGGCCTGGGCCTGAGTTAGAGTCTCAGAAAGGGCAGTTTCTGCTGATTGGTGGTTCCCCCAACACATTCTTGAAGCTAGAATGACTCATGGACAAATGAGTACTGTAAAGATTTTAGGATACCTGCTCAGAGTGCTGACTGAACCTGCTTGCATGGATGACCTGCTCTTGTAGTCTATGGAGCTCAGAGCCATGGAGGACACAGAGATCTTTGAGATACGCCTTTAAGACAAGCCTCCCTCTCCTGATGTTGGGATCAGAAGTCAACTCTGTGGATAGTAGAAGGCTGGGCTATCTAAAATGGGATTTGTACCTGAATGAAGAATCCGGGCTGTGAGAACATTGGTCTGGGGTCAGGTGGATGTGGGTGAGAACTGCAAAGCTTCTGTTGTCCTAAGGAGGACCTGACACACGGGACTTGTAGGAGTAGTCCAAGAAACAGAGAGGTCCGACCCAGAGGAGAGCTGTCTTTAAGGAGGTTGTACTACTCGCATTGCACATCTAGCAGTGAAGGGCATGGTCGATCGGTAATTAAAAATTAACCAGACTAGCTTAAAATAAAAGATTTAGCTTTAATAAACAGAAGAAAGGAAAACTTACAAAACCAGGGTTCCAGCGATCCAGGAATGCAGGGGTCAAAAGAGGAAGCGGCAAGCGCACCTGGATCTTTTATTTGTTTTGTGTGACCCCAGGGGGACACACCCTAAGCAGAATGTGATTGACTGAAGTTTCCCATCATAGCAGTTTCTGCTGTGGCCTCAGAAGTCTTCAAATTTCTGAGAGGAAGCAGAATGAGCAGCCATACTTCCACAGTGACATCAGAATAATCTGCTACAAAAAACCGCTGATGGCCTAAAAGGATAAAGGTAAAACACACCTGCGTCTCGTGGGGGGAGGGGCAAAGACAAGGCAGCAACCAGGTGTGGCACTCCTGAGCTAGTACCCATCCTGCTATTACTTAGTTCACATTCAAATAAATAAATAAGTAAATAAATAAATAAATAGTCTTGCTTAAGAATAGCTCCAACAAAACAGACAAATCAGGGTTCTGTTAAATCTGTACCCTTTAAATAACTGCAATTCCTATCTTCCAGATGTCCCTGCCTTGAGGCCTATGTTAGAGTTTCTTACACTGTAGTCACCTGACCTGAAATTGTACACATACTTTAATACTTTTCGGGCAGTATTGTAATGTTTCCATAAATGTTAATTGACCTTCCTGGAATTTCTTGGTAAACACAACTTTCAAATTCTAACAACACATCAATCTAGGAAGGAAATGGGAAACCCAATTTCCTGTTTTACACAATATAAAGTCCCTTCCCAAGATCCTCATGTCTGAATTCTTGGAGTCAGTGAGGAGTTGCTTTGCATGGGAAGATGGCTCTGTAGCAGTGTCAAGGTCACAGAGTTGGGAAGAGAGTTTAATTTAGCTTAGGGTTCCAGAGGGCTAAGAGGCCAAAATGGTGGGAGGCTGACAAGAAAGCCTCAGATATGGCTGCAAAAGCAGGAAATTGAGAAATCACAGCTCAACCGCAAGTACCAAGCAGAGAGAGGAGGCAGGGTGAGTCCCTGAAGTCTCAGCTGAGTGCTGGGTCTCTTTAAGCAAAGCAGCACCGCTTCTGCCAACAGCTCCACCAACTGGGGACCAAGTCTTCAAGGTACCCGAGCCTAAGGTGGGCATTTGCCATCCTCATCACCACAGACAGACTGTCTGGGATTACCCAGGTTGTCCTGTGGCCTGCTTGCCAGCCTTCCGCCATTTTGGCCTCTTGGTCCTCTAGAACCCTAAGCTGTGGTTTTCTGGTGTAACAAGACCTTGAGATTGTCTCTGAACATTCAAGTAGGCAACACCCATGACTTAATACTGCGGTTGTATCTATGTACTGTTCACTCTCACTCTACAAAACAATTCAACTCTACATTATTATGAGAAAACATGCGTGGTTTTGATCTACTATGAAGATTCATAATTCTCTGAGATAAAGAAAATGCAATATTAGGACTGAAGAGATGGCTCAGCAGTTAAGAATGCTGGCTGCTCTTGCAGAGGACTCTAGTTTGGTTCCCAGCAACTACATCAAGGAGCTCATGATCACCTGTAACGCCAG